>NW_023270323.1:3124566-3261832 GCF_011800145.1 Mirounga leonina
TTTATTTATTTATTTATTTATTTATTTATTTATTTATTTATTTATTTGAGAGAGAGAAAGTGTGTACAAGCGCGTGCCTGCGCAGGCAGGGTGAGGGGCAGAGGGAGAGGGGGAGAGAGAGAGAGAATCCTCAAGCAGACTCCCTGCTGAGCTCGGAGCCGGAGGTGGGGTTTGATCCCAGGACCCTGAGATCATGACCTGAGCCATAATCAAGAGTCCGAGGCTTAATGGATTGAGCCACCCAGGTGCCCCAAACACGTTCAAACCTTTAATGATGTTTTATTACAAAAGATGATATATATTACTTAAATATGCTTCACGTATGTCCATGTCTCCCAACTGGATCACTGAAGGAGGTTCTTCCTGCTTCTTGTTCTGCCCCACTCTCATCTGTCCTCCACACAGATGTCAGGCACATTCTGACCAATGTCTTCAGTAGGGCTACCCTTTGGTGGTTTTCCACTGTGTCTAGAATCAGATCTAAAACTCTTAAGGCTGCTGACAGAGATATTTGTTCTTACCCTTCTAACTTCACTACTGAAACTCCTCTATGTTATAGTCTCCTCAGACAGTTCACCTCCCCCAAATCTGGCACCGGATATTCCAGTGCAGCTCTAGGAGGGAACATCCTTCAGAGATTTTTTAGCAAGCTGGCAGAGTGAGCATGGTGGCTTATCCTCTTTGCTGTGAACAAGTGTTCACGCCTCATGTTCCATCCATTCTTGGCTGACTTCTGTTCCATCTTTTTGTCTTAGTTTAGATCTTTATTCCCTCATGAAGCTACCTTTCAAATCCAACTGTAGCAATCTTCCCTTCCGTTCGTCCCCCAGCTAGCATGACAGCATGCAGAGGACAGGAACCATGTTCTTCATGGAATTTCCAGCATGTGACATGGTGCTCGACACAGACAGTTGGCATGTGATACAGATCTTTTGGAAGATGTTGGATGAATACATATTTTGTTTATGCATAAATTACATATCTTAGAGGGGCTTTTGGTGATGACTTATGGTGGTGGAGTTAGTGGGGAACTTTCCAGGTTCTCTTCATCATCCACTTCCGAAAGCTATTGGACAGTGAGCTGAATATGAAGTTGTTAGGTGGAAAGTGAGGACAGACTCGGGAGTGAAAGTTCACCATCTCTTAGAGGCTACCTACAAAGTCAAACTCCTTACCCTTCCTTCAGAAATTCATTCCTAACTCATATTGTCTGCCCTGTAATTCAGGGCTAGTAAGTAGTGAAGAACTTGGTTGAAGGAAATAAACCTCAGATAATTGATGAGTAAGCAATGTGATTACAGTTGGACTCTAACAGGTCTGATCAAGTTGCCAAAACACAGAATGGGGAGTTAAAAAGGTTTACAAGTCAAATAGCACCCCAGAATCCCTGAGAACCTTTCTGATTATTTAATTATAGAATTCTGTCATATGGAATACTGCTAAATAAATTGATTTTTGTATCATGTGATGAAATGGTTTTATGTTAGGATTATTGTTGTTGGGAAAACTGCCCTCTAGAGTATTTCTTCTTCTTTCTTTCCACTATAAAGTAAACCAGCCTCTTGTATGGATCTTAGTCTGTTAAGGCTACCACAAGAAAATAACACAGACTGGGTGACTTAAACCAAAAAGAAATTTATTTCTCACAGTTGTGGGGGCTGGGAATCCATGATCAAGGCACCATCATGGTCATGTGGGTAAAGACCGACCTTCCTGGTTCATAGATGGTCATCTTCTCTCTGTGTCCTCACATGGTGGAAGGGGTGAGGGAGCTCTCGGGGATCTCTTTTATAAGAACACTAATCCTGGGGCGCCCTGGGTGGCTCAGTTGGTTAAGCATCCAACTGTGGCTCAGGTCATGATCTCAAGGTCCTGGGATCAAACAGCCTCTGCTTCCGCCTCCCTCTCCCTAGGTCTCTGAGCTCAGCAGGGAGTCTGCTTGTCCCTCGCTTCTCCCTCTGCCCCTTCCCCCGCTCCTGCATGCTCCAGAGCTCTCCCTCTCTCTCTCAAATAAATAAATAAAAATATTTTTAAGAAAGAACACTAATCCCATTCATGAACACTCTACTCTCATAACTTAAGCATCTCTCAAAGGTCCTACCTCTGAATACCATCATCTTTGGGAGTTAGGATTTCAATATGTGAGTTTGAGATGGGGGACACAAACATTCAGACAAAGCTGTATGATAGTGTGAGTATGAGGTGGTGGGGAGGAGTTTGGGGGTGGGTCGAGTGGCCCAGATTCAAGAAAATTAAATCTGTTTTGGAGTACATAGGAAACCTAGTTGTTTCCTTGTAATTGGTTATGGTTTTTAGACTAGAAAATAGTGTAGTGAAATGTATCATTATATAAAGCATTATTGAATCAGATATTCTCGTAGGCACGTTTAAGGTGACCAAAATATGTTCTGGATTATGCTACATTGCCAGCAAAGAGGAAATTATAACAAGTAACTGCTTCTTTTTTGTTAAGACTTCGGTAAACACAGACCAGACTTGTCCTGAATAATTACTGCAGAGAGCTGTGCAGTGGTCTTTAACTGGTAGTTGTTTGTAATCAAGCAGCCTGAACCTTGCCTTGACATAAAGCAGAGGAAGTGGTTAGGAGACAGACCTGTAATTATCAGCAGCAGGTGCCCATAATGGAATGCCACAGAGATGTTTAAAGAGGCAAATATGACTTTAGGAAGGACTTCAAGACTGTCAATTTAGACCAAACAACATCTAACTAAAAACTGGCTCAAAAGCAGTATTAAAAGAATATTATTTTGGAAACAAAAGAAAATGAAATAAATTCCCTTTATGCAAATTATCCTCTTCTTTCATATGCCTAAATACTATGAAGATATGAATCTAAACAAGACTTGACTCCATCTTCAGAAAAGGGATGATTTAACAACAGTAGACATTTTTCGGTTATTAAAAGGTTTAAGTTGTCAACAAAAGCTTTGCTCTTGTTCTCTATTTTAATAAGTAACACGTATTTATTACAGTTTATCACATGACAAATTGAATGAATGAAAAATTAGTTTCTTTTTAAAATGATTTTATATAGCTTCAAAGAACATCAAATCATAATTTCATAAAAACATGACAAATAACTTTTATTTCAATTATGTAAGTTAACAATCTTCTCCATTGTCATGTTTAAGTTGAAGAATAAAAACAAAAGAAACTCTACTTAATGGAATCCCAAACTTTCAAATACATTTAAAGTTTTACTAGTTTACTATATATTAATTTATTAGACATTTGTTAACTGATACACAGAATTTCACCTTTCAGTGATAACATTTTTTAATTTACACCTTTTTCTAAAAGAAATAGAATATCTTCATCCTTTCTAAGCGGGACTTAGAATAATGACCCAAGCAATAAAGTATATACAATAAAAACTTGTAATCAAGCTAAAAAAACATTAAATGTAGACTTATATTGCCAGCCCCCTCTTAAGACATGCATGTAACTAAGTTGTTTGGTACTGCACTATTATTTCAGTATTTTCTTCCATCTTAAACTATGGCTTATATTAACTTACAGGAAATTCTATTATGGGACGCATAGATAGACTGAAGAAACCCAACAAAATATAATTATAATTGCCATTGTAGTGCTTTACATTTTTAAAGAGAGAATTTTCTTTTACTTTCTTTCCAAGTAAGCATACACTTTGGCTGTTTTTTTGTTGTTTTTGTGGTGGGAGTGAATGAAACTCATGGAACTAAACACCTTCTAATGGAGAGAGGAATCATGATCTATCTTATGGCCCCATTCATTCTCACATGTGCTTAGCATGTATTTTGGGGAGTATTTGTTTTCCTGCCCAGTGTAACCATATACTTATCATTATAATAACAACTGGGTAAGTCAGTCATTCGCTGCCCTTGCCAGAAATGCCTTCAGCTTTCCACAGTAGTTGTATGTCAAGATCCTGCCCTACTTAAAAGGAAGACATAAGATTTATTCTGGAAATTTACCAAGACAGACCAGCCCTCAAAAAATGTGAAGGAAAAGATCTCTGTAGCTAAATCGAAATAAACTTAAGTCACATTTGATGCATGATGCTTAAGATAACTCCATCCAAAAATATATATGCGAGTTCTGAGGGTCTTAGTTCTTGTTCAAAGTGGACACCAAATATGGAAGAGAGATTCAAGAATTACTGAGAAACAGATGGATTAAAAAAAAAAAAACCAGGGGACAGTATTTTTATGATTTGTAATTTATCTGCATATTTTGACTTATTTGGAGTTTTCTTTGGATTGTCAAGTAAATTAAACTAGGCCTGGACATAGGGCCTACAATTTACATAGGTGTAACGGTGCATCCAAATAGTTGCCTGCATTCTCACTAGTGAAATTTAAAATTTACATGGAGAGAAAGATGTGACGAGAACTGATAGAGTTGGGAGTTAGAATATATTTCTATTTTAACATGTAGTGTATTCTCTCAAATCAGTTCAGGTTAGATTTTTTTATGGAAAAAAAATGCACTACAGCTGAGAATAAATTTAGGAAGTAATAATTGCTATATCCCATAGACAAAAATGGATTAGAATAATATAACATAATGGTACCTGTCTTTAAGAAACTTAGAATCCTGTTAAGAAGATAAAATGCTGCAGATAAAATATATAAAACTGCAAGTTGGAAAACGGACATAACAAAAATATTTTGAAAGAGATAAAAGGAGATAAATGTGATTTGGTGCTAGAACTTTCTGCTGGATAAAACTTAGCTAATTTTGAGAAAGGAATAAAGCAGTGTCTCTCATTCCCTTTAAAGTACCACTCTCACTTAACTTAGAGGCCACTGAAAATGTTCTGTTATAGCTGTGCAAGATCCTATTCTCTCTTCCCCTCTTCCAATTTTCTTCCCCTTTCAATTTTGAGAGATCTTCCCTCTGGCTTCTCCTATTAACAGCACTTGTCTTTGGGCCTTGAAGTGAGGAGTTACAGAGACCTGGTCTCTGATTTCTTGAGTTCCTCTTTGCCTTTGCTCTCTCTCGGGCTGCATTACATTTTGACAGTGCAAAATGACTCTCCAATCCAAATTTAGCTGTTTTATTACATACTCTGTAGCTAAGCTACTTTAGGCCAGACATGACCGCATCTCTCAACAACAGAGTTGGAGTTTGTCAAGTTGTGCAGGTTCGTTGTCTCCTTTTCAATACAGTTTTACATGTTTCAAAACTTGTTTGGATACTGAGTAATGGTCCCCTTGGTGCTCTGATGTTTATGAAATGATGTCAGTGCTTGAAGGTAGAGGATTGCTGGGTTAGATCTTTCCCCGTCTCTCTAAGCGCTGTGTGAAGGGGAGGGGTACCTGTCCCATGAGTCTCTCTGGGTGAGCAAATGGATAGAATTCAGCAGAAGCAACCGTAGTACTACTTCAAAGACACTTGTAGAAACTTCTGTAATTAACTTAAATTCATCAGGTAACTTTAAATTCAATAACGAGACTTAGATTTTAAATTAGACATCAGAATGCTTTGCTTAATTAACATCTTTCACAAATAAGTTTGAAACTATAGTTAGATAATCGATAGATATTGATTTAAAATTTGGTAGTGTAATAATTTTTAGAGGTGCAGTGTTCTTAATTTGTCATTCTCCCTTTTGTAAAGAACTTTTTAACTTTTTCTTTTGCCTGCTGTCCTTTGGAGAGATGAAGAGTATGACTGGGGTCAACAGTATGCGTGATGCCAGTGAATATTTCTGAAGCTCTGGTATTTTCCAGTTTTAGAAATGTGAAAACAAAAAGGTGGGAAGAATGTGTGAGAAGAGTGTAAAGTGATTCTGCAGTATAATATCACAGCCATGCATGTGATAGGACCTTATTAAAGTTTCTGGAATGGTTGGACTAAAATATATGTAAGGAAGCATCAATTTTAGATTGATAGGAAAATCACTACATATTTTCTCAAATGAAGTCTTCTTGATGTTTAGCAAATGCTCTTCTTCTCATTTGATCTACTGATTTTAAGTCTGTGAAAATAGACAATTCATTTTTCCTAAAATATATGAAAATAATGTTTCTATAATAATCTATGTTTTACTGTGTTAAGTGTATATATATAAAAGTATATATTGAGACTGATATCTATGTAGAATGCCAACTTGAAGACCATGAAAAAAAGATTTGGAGGGTGAGAGCTACTCCAACATTTAAGAAACCTAAGGTTGCACAGCTTAAGAAGTAAGAATCAAGGGTCCTTCTTTGATTTAAATTTATTAACTCAATTTGGTAACACTCATCAGAAGCCCTATGTGCAATTATTATCTTGATGATTAAAAGTCAATTTATTATTTCTCAGTAAATACAATTTATTAAACGGAATAACAATGCCAAAGGCAGGAAGAAATATGAAAAGTCCTACGTGGTGTAAAATTTCAAAAATACCGATGTATTTTATATATTAATGTGAACGTGTTTATCATTAGTTATTAAAATATTTGCAATTGAAATTTTTCAGCATTGCTAGAGTTGAGTTCAATTTTTGCCACTTGATTTCATTTATTTGAGTTTGTAGAGTTTTAACTGATTTTTTAATGTCATTTGATTTGAAATTTTATCCTAAAAAGCTATGATATTGTGTCTGTATTAAAGACATGTTATGGTTCCTATTATTGGTTTTCTCAGTACTACACTTCCTTTAAAAAAAAAACAAACTCAAAACTCTACAAATGCACTCTCAGTGATTTTTATTCATGAAGGAATTTATGCAAATAATTATTCTCTGTGTTTTATTGTGAGTTTGTAATGTTGGTAATATAACTATCTTAGGATCATTTTCCAATCCATATAGGTAGTTTCAGAGAATCCAACACAGTGCAAAATTGACATGTTATGAGAATATTCAACTTTAGAAAATGAGAGGCCCAGTTGGGCTCATAGTCAACTTTTTTTTTTTTTTCTTTTAACTTGAATTACTTCATTATACTATGTTTGGAATTTTGTTCTTTAGCGGTGATTTTTTTTTTTTCTTTAGCGGTGATTATTTACATAGTTTGGGCTTTAATTTTGATTTTAACGCACAAATTTAAAACATCATAGATACTGTAACACATTGGTTCTAGTATCACTTACTAGTTCAGTTATTTTTAGCTGTTTCTGACCAGTCTTCATTAAAATTTTTTCATTATTTAACAAACCCAAATTTAAAGTATATCTTTTTTTTTTAAAGATTTTATTTATTTATTTGAGAGAGAGAGAATGAGAGACAGAGAGCACGAGAGGGAGGAGGGTCAGAGGGAGAAGCAGACTCCCTGCCGAGCAGGGAGCCCGATGAGGGACTCGATCCCAGGACTCCAGGATCATGACCTGAGCCGAAGGCAGTCGCTTAACCAACTGAGCCACCCAGGCGCCCCTAAAGTATATCTTGATTAACATTTGTGTACAAGTATATTTATTTATATTTAGTACTATAAACTCTTTTTTTTTTTTTAGCATTTTCTTAATTAGATTCAGTCTTATCATTGTTCATCTATCTGCAGTGTGTGGAATAGAAGATTAGATGCATTATAGTGACCCAGAGATAGGGAGGCCACATAATTATTGCCTAAATTAGGTCATTTTTGTGAGTGAATGGGAAAGCTATTAAAAAGTGTGCCTAGACAACAAGCATAAACTGTGTTTGTGCTGAGGAAATGAGATGAATAATCACCCTACCAGGAGGACCGCAAGATCCTGCAATACCTTTTAAATCACTAGGAAAAAAAAATTAGTTCATAGTCACAGTGGTTTTAGAGTTAAATATACTTTATGTCGTTGAAAAGTTATTACCCTCTGGTGAAGTTGAAGAGAGTAGTTGAGTAGCCAGAACAGCTACTTTGTTCCCTGTCGAATAACAACATGTCCTTTACCTGTGCATGTTCCTTTCGTGAAGCCTGTTTGCATTTTTAATTAAAGGTACTGTAGGAAGTAAAACAGTTCATTTCCAATAAAACATTTATTCTTTTTTAAAGTAGAAGTCAAGATTGTTTTTAAAATCCTAGAATATATTTTGCCAGGGTTGATCTTGCCCTGTTTTCTCCCATTCTTACTACTTGTCGTTTTTCCTACTGGGAATTGTCACCAAACGGTCATCCCCTTTGAGAGGCTCTATCAACTTGCTCATTTGGGGCAGCTCGACAGCTACTCAATAACAGAACACAGAACACCTTGACAGTTACCTTCTGTAAGTTGATTTACTTATCTTAGTTGGTTTCTACTTCAGAGCATACAGAAATTCAGCTGGAAGCACTGAAATGGAATTGTGGACTGAATAAGAGTAATCTTTCCAAACAAGTATTTTGGACATTGGCAAGATGTATTTGCTACATATGTCTTTGTTATTATAAGTGTGTCTTAGCTCACTGATAGGAGCATTACGTAAGGTTATGTTTTAAAAAGTGCTTATTTTGGTGAGACCTTTTGAGCTCCATGTATTCCACAAGTTTTTATTTTGGGGAATTTACAAGGTCATTTAATTAAAATTTTCTAGGACAAAAAACACAAAAAGAATAAATAATGATTGAATACGCATAGCCATTGAGTTTCAAAATGTAGTTCTGCAAAGTCATAAAAGGATAAGGTTGGAATTTCGCCTAAGAAGAATAAAGCAGATCTAATTTACTATAGTACTTGAACCTGCATCGGCATTTTAGCAGGAAAAACTTGGGGAAACAATTAGTTATATTTACTCAATTAGAACTAATGCACAAGGCCAGCAACACAGGGGAGGGCATTCTCAAAATTGCTACTATTATGTATATTATACTTCCTTTTGGCGTTTGAGCTTCCAAATGTATTCCATCAACTTTGTGTGCAATGTTTCTCTTTTTGACAGGGGCATGTGGTGGGAGGGCTTTCTCTAATTCCGCCAGGCTTCAGTGACCCACTAATTTGGCATCATTTTTTTAAAAAGAACACATGAGAAGCTGAAACCCAGATGGGGAACTGCCTTGCCTTGTGTTCAGAAACTTGACCTACCCAGAACATATATTTTACAGATGAGGAAACAGACCCCTATAGAGCCCGGAGTTCACTCAAGTGTTAATGCAGAACTGGGACTACAGCTCATGTCCCCTGGCTCCCGGATCCAGTTGCTTTCCACCATGCCACCCTGTGTCTTCTGCTGCCCCCATGTAGATTTATATTTTGTGTCTCTGAGTCTTAGTCTTCCTTGGCAAACCCAACAATCACTAGCCCTAGTGCCTACTGGGACCAGTGAGGTTACGTAAGTACATGGGTTGAGTGGAGGGGACTATGGCAAACCAACAGCATGCGTCCTGCCTCACATGGAAAGCTCCAGGTCCTGACTGCAGGAGGATGGGCTTGATATGGTAAGAGCTTCCAGCGTGCCAAGAAAAGCCAGAACTCTCAATTGTTTTTGAAATTTCTCAGGCAGGGCAGGCCAAAGAAAACTTGAATGCAGGAGGACCTTTGCTAGCGTGCTACCTCCCCTCAGTTGCCATCCGCTCTCATCTCCTGAACTGCAGCAGGAAAAATAGGTCCTGTTGCCTAAAGCATGCAAGGCATGGGTTGGGCATCCTCTCTTTTCATCCTCTCAACAAGCCAGAGAAGTACTGAAGATAAGGAAACTGAGGCTCTTTTTGTTTGAAATAATTTGCCGAAGTCCAACAGCTAAATGCGGAGCTAGGAATGAAGCCTAGACCCTTCTGATCTGTAGCTTTTCATTTTTTTTTTTAAGATTTCATTTACTTGTTTGGCAGAGAGAGAGAGAGAGCACAAACGGGGAGTGGCAGGCAGAGGGAGAGGGAGAAGCAGGCTCCCCACTGAGCAGGGAGCCCGACACGGGGCTCGATCCCTGGACCCTGGCATCATGACCTGAGCTGAAGGCAGATGCTTAACCGACTGAGCCACCCAGGCGCCCTGTAGCTTTTCATCTTACCCTCACTCTCTTCAGCCTCTGGGATGGTCCAGCCATCACTGGTTGAAGTAAAGCTACTGGTGAATCTTTATAGTAAGAGTTTGCCAAAGTCCATGGCAATTCAGCTTTTAAATGTGTATTGAATTCCACTATGTAAAAAGCACGATGTACTCTGAAGATGTGGGATAACATTGTGTGAAGCTTGATAAAGCCAAGTATGTAAACTAATAATTATTTTAAACATGGAGTGTGATAATTGCTAGAATTTAAGTCAGATCTGTAGTATAATGAATTTTTTTTTAAGATTTTATTTATTTCTCAGAGAGCGAGAGAGAGAGAGCACAAGCAGAGGGAGTGGCAGGCAGTGGGAGAGGGAGAAGCAGGCTTCCTGCTGAGCAGGGAGCCCCATGCGGGACTTGATCCCAGGACCCTGGGATCATGACCTGAGCCAAAGGCAGCTGCTTAACCCTCTGAGCCACCCAGGCACCCCAAGTGGTATAATGAATTTTTAACTGCTTATTTATTTGGTTCCTAGCTGGGTTGACATACATTTCTTCTGGAAAAAAATCAATAAATTATTTGTATACCTGCAATAGAGATTATATGAAGGCTTTAAAAAAAAAAAAACTTATTAGGGGACTGATATTTTTGACATTTATTCCTAAAGGTAGCATTGTTTTGATCCGATATGTTATGTATTTGGAATTGGAACTCAAATTGACTCTACATTTCCATTTTATTTTTTATACTACATCCTTTTAACTGCACTTATTAAAATTAATTATTTTGTTACTCTTTTTTCCTTCAAATTTGAATACAGAAGCCTTTTTGTCAGTTTAGTGAAACTAAGTGGGATCATCTTTAAAAATTAATTTCTTAGATTTTTATTATTATTCTCTGCCTCTCTCTCTACAGTGTAGCCATGCATTCTTTCACAAGATACACCCCAATCCATTGCACAGCCATACTTGATTCCATCTACAATCACAACTGTTCGTCTGTGCTAACATCTGTTTCTGCTACATGTGGAGATGATCAGTTATGTCAAATGAGAGGTGATAGGAGATCTCTAAGGAAGGGGCACCACAGTAGATGCTCTTGGTTCTCTGTCTTGATCTCCTTTCCTGGCCCAGTACAGCCATCCCCCAACTACTGTGATGTTGGTGCTTAAAGGTTCACAGCTTCCCCTCTTTCCAAAGAATTGCCTTTTGCAGAACCAGGAGCTGCCTTGCCTGGTAGGTTTCCTCAAGGTAGGAACAGAACTGTGGGGCAGTTCATCACTTTCTAAGAGGCTGAAGCCTGACTACAGCTGAGAACACATTTTTTTTTTTTTTTTTTTTTTTTTTGCTTAGCTCTTTCTCTGCCCTATTCTGCTTCTGTCACTTGCATAGGATCCCGATCCGGGTGTTGAGTTCATCTTTGAAGGAATCCAGGCAAAGATAGACATTGGAGTACCCATCAGTGTTGTTGAAATACACTGTAATTTGCTAGAAAATTAGCCTACAAGTCAGGGGCCCTTTAATTTCTTACTGTTTGCTCTGGTTCCTGGAGGTTTTCAAAACCAGAAACTACAGAAGACTTTGGGGTCTTTGAATAGAACAATGATGAGAACATACAGCTAAGAATAGAGGATACTCTCCCCAGAAGTCTCTAATGTAGATACAGATTCACTATTAAGAGAAAAAGAAAGAAGAGGATAAGATGAAAACACCATAGTGATTTTAAGAATCCTGCTGGGGATTGTAATAGCCCTTGTATTGAAGGTTAATGGTGATAACAGGATCTACTGAGAGTTTGGAGGCTGACTCTCAACTCTGAACTTTAAAAAACTAATTGAAAATGCAGGACACTTTCTATTCTCCATGGGCTGAAAAAAATTATTTTTTTAGTATGTGGTTTTTCATGTTAATAACTTCTTCATAAAGATTAAATTGTTAGAATTTTAATAGAGCCTCCCTTTCCCTCCCTTCTCCCTTATCCTCATTTGGTCTTTTTCACGCTCCCTTCCTCCCTCCCTCATACACATATGAGGATGCTTTTGCTCTCTCTCTCCTACCTTCTTTCCGATGGCTTTCATCCAGCCTTATCTATTTTTATTGTAAGAAATATTAGCATTGCACTTTAAAAATGATTATTTAAAGCCCCTGGCCATTTGTAGGGTACCAATATATAACAACTGAGGGTTTTGGGGGTTTTTTTGGTTTTAATTCTTTTATAGAAAAGGTACTTCCCAAACATTGTTTTACATAGAACTTAGAATCTAGAAATCAAATATGAAAACTATACCTTTATAAAATGCTTAAATACTATCTTTTTTCACATGAAACTGTTCAGCTAAGGATATGACATATTTGTAGATGATCTGAGAAAATTGAATATGATTTAGTATATAATATTAAATTAATCCAGAAACAAATTACTGGAAGGAATTTGGTCATTTTTTTTCCTGAGAAAAAAATGCACATTTTTGACATTTATTTTCAGTTTGATACTCATTAAGTTGAATTATACAATTTGTAACTGCCAGTTTTCTCATTCACCATGCCAAGACCAACTTGAATGATTAAATAGAAAATTATGTTTGCTTTTTCATAATTTTACTCATTTTGCTTTCCCTTGTACTCTGTGATATATAAAAATGGATAGGAACTTTAAAAATATCCCAGTGATGAGTATTAAGGAGGGCATGTATTGAATGGAGCACTGGGTGTTATACGAAAACAATGAATCATGGGTCAGTACATCAAAAACTAATGATGTATTGTATGGTGACTAACATAACATAACATAATAAAATAAAATATATATATATGTGACTATTTCTGGATGCCTGAGTGGCTCAGTTGGTTAAGCATCTGCCTTCAGCTCAGGTCATGATCCCAGGGTGCTGGGATCGAGCCCCCCGTGGGGCTCCCTGCTCAGCCATTGAGTCTGCTTCTCCCTCTCCCTCTGTTCCTGCCCCCTGCTAGTGCTCTCTCTCTTTCTCTCACTCACTCTCCCTCAAATAAATAAATAAACTCTTTAAAAAAATATGACCATTTCTTTCTGGAGTCCATGTTTTTTATGAGGTATTTTGGAAAATTTATGATGATCTCAGTACCTTTCCTCACATTTTTCCCCCAGATGTTTCTACTCATGATACAAAGACAGAGGGGAGAATCATTTCTTTATAAGGCTACATAGTTGCACCAGGTACCCAAATTATCAAAAAGGAGCAAATACTTCAAAATCTTTCTGAAAAAGTGTTTTAAATGCATCTTCCATGGTGACTCAAGAAATCTGTTTCATGTTATTCCATTTTTAGTCATTTATCCAAAGAGATAATGAATATCTCTTTAGATCAAAATATTTATATCAGAGTTCAGGTATAAACTTCTGCCATATTTTCACCATTCTGGATTTTGGAGTTTGTTAGAGTAACTAATATAACCTCCGTGAATACAGTGAGTCAATCAATCATAAAAAATGAAAAAGGTAAGACTTGAATTTTACTCTGGATTTAGGTTTAAATCTTGAGATAACTCCCATAACTCTTTCTGTCTTGTATTAATGCAAGTATCTTAGAGAAGTGACATAACAAAACAGTGATACATTTATAAATGTGTTTCTTATTTTGTATGTGGTTGTGGTGTGATATGAAAAGAGATCTAAAGATCTCTTTCTAGTTTGGGTTATCCAGAGACCTGAGAAGTTCTGTGAGTCTGGGAAAGTCATTTTCCCTTTCTGGGGCCTCAATCTCTTCATCCATCTCAACACTTTTGGGGGTTGATAGAGATCTCTGTATACTTCAGCTTATTTGAAAGGCTAAAAATCTTCTTGGCATTGCTCAAAGAATAGTTTTGTGTGATTCCCAGTGGTTTGGGCACCAGTGATGTCTGGGTTAATGACTCCTCTGGGAGTAGAGTTTCTTCATTATGAAGTCAGCATGTTCCAAAACCTCTTTATAAATCATTTCTATTAAAGATGCAGGCATTCACAGCTATGCAAGACAAAAATACCTTCAGCTATGTTTGCAATTTAGGTTTGAAGGTAAGTAGGGCAGACAGTGGAATAAATGGGAATTCATAAAAAGTCTCCTCTTTCTGTTCCCTTATGCATTCCCTTTTTGCTCCCTATGCATTCCGGACAATTAAAACATTTAATGAATGCTCCCGCAGCTAATCTATCACTTGTATTGACATAGGAAAACACGTGGTGTGAGGCAGTTAGGTAGGTAAATTGATTGTATTTCATTCCTGTGGGTTCCAGTCAAAATACTGCCTCAGTTAACACTTAAAGGAGGAAAGGCTTTAAAGAAAAAAAGGAAGTTGTCAGGGGGAGTATTTATGTTTGCTTTTCTGTTGAAGTTTCCTGAATTAGTAAATGTAGCAATATTTTGGGTCATTGGGTGTAAGTAGTGATGAAATAATCTTAAGCCTATTCTATGGTCTATAAAGGAAGGGAATCATTTAATCACACTGGAATAATAGGGTGGTGTGATGGCCTGAAGGGAGATCTCTGATTTCTCGCTCCAAATGGATTCTTACTTCTCTGGGGGATTCAAACCCATGCTGTCCTTGCTCTAAATCCAAGCACCCAGTTCCACTTGTGAGTGGGTTCAGGTGTCAATTACCACTCTCTGAGAATTTTTTTTCTTAACCAGCTGCTTGCAGCTTAACAATGAACCCAAGCATCATCATAAAATTATCTTTAACTCCTTTTCCTCTGTGTCCTGAAGCAACATTTCCCAAATGTTGATTTAACATTGAAGCAACGTTTCCCAAAGTGTGATCCCTAGAAAATAGGAACTGTTTCTCTAATCAAATTCTTTCTTTCTCCCTCTCAGCTTCCAAATGAATTTCAGATAAGAAACTTAAAAATAATACTATCAACCAATCTAATTCTCTAGCACTAAGCCACCCAAGTCAATATTTTTGGTTGCCAAATATATTTTTAAATATTAAATTATATTTCTCACAAGTGCCTAATTCATACCTCCTTTAAAAAATTACAACAGTTTACTTATAAGGACGTCTATCTTAGGCAAGCAGCCTCTTTATTAAAGGGAAAATCATACTTTACTCAATAATTCTTCAACTCAGTTACCAAGTAAACCAAGCAGATATTTGACTGCTTTCCTATAAACGAAATAGAAATATAATTCTTAAAGACTGAATGGCTGAAAAGACATTTGAAAGTAAAGTGATCGTGCTGCATATCGAACATGATAAATACAGCTCTTCCAAGGTGAGCTACTGCAGTTGGAGTTCATTTCCTAGGCCTTTCTCCGTATTTATATACCTGATGTTGGATCTTCATATAGTTTTCTCTATAAATACGCATATTTAAGAACATTTTAATTGTATTTTGTAGCGTAAGTACTACATTGGGTTTTCCCAATGAATGTTATAGTTTTCAGAGTTTAAATCTTATCACTGTATATGGAGTCTTGTCTGTGGTGACCTCTTCTTTGGGTTGGCCAATTATCAAGTAAATGGTGTGTTGCTAGAAGAGAGGGGAAAGGATCATCTTCTTGTTCAATGTAAATATTGGGGGCTGGATAGCCTCTGATTTATTTGGAGTGAGAAAACGGGCCTTGTTTTTTCAGGCACTGTCACCCGTGACACATAAGCCAAACATAAAGGAGATTGTGTAGCCTTAGTTCTGGAAATCTGGTGGGCCAAGGCCTTCTCTCTGGTACTTTATCAGTTCTGGGACAAGGACTTCAGGATTATGTTGAGTAACACATTCACTATCTCAGTTTTTCTCCTCATTAGGGGGAAAAAAATTCTGCCATAATGTGATCCATGATTAGAGTTAATGCACCCTCTAACGTCTCCCAGATGTTTTAACGTCACTCACGTCACTTGCAGAGTTTATAAATGTGATTTGCCTACTGGTTTATTCTTTTTTGGAGCAAACATTATCTTTCTGCTTGAGGAAAAAAAGCTAAATCAGAGACTCAGTGAGTTACTTAACATAATTTACAGTATGTTTAGAAACAGTGCTAAAATGCAGAGTATGTAATCAATGGCACATTCTCATAAAGAATGTATTTGCACTTTGTAACAGAAATATGATCATGCCAAAATGACCAGATGTCTCTTCTTAATGGTATCCCTTTTTTTTTTTTTCCTGTGCCTCAATTCCAACTTCTCCTGACCATAAAATATTTTCCTTTTCCAGTACAGGGATAGAAATAGAATAATCCCAACCTGGAAGAGTGTATCTTTGTGGTATTGAGTTAATAGTTTAATTCTCAAAATTGTTCTCTTTATCAGGATATTTTTAGAAGCACTTTGTCATGGCTCTCCTTTTTTGTTTTATTCCACATGTCTGCATTGTTTCAGTGTTTTAGACGTGTGTGTGTGTGTGTGTGTGTTTATGATATGGCTGAAACACCTTCTTTGTCCTTTTTACAGTGTGTTCTAGCCACCCTACCTCAGGTAAACAAACATTTATATGTAGGAAGTGTGACTCTAACAGAAGGTCATAGAGAGCTTAGAAACCCCCTAATTCATAGGTTAAAACATAAGGGAACAACAACTTTCAAAGAAGTAAGCATTATATTTGGAGGAAGCAAGAATTGTCTGAGAAGAGACAATAAATAATACCTTGCATTTGAATAACACTTTCATATTTTTATTATTAATAGTTGTTTGTATCCAGCTGTCCAGTTTATAAAGACATTTATATGTTATTGCATTTAACCTTCATAATTAGTCTTTGAGTAAGGAGAAGTGGATCTTATCCCTCAATTTGCAGAAGAGAAAGCTGAGCAGTGAGTGACTGAGCTGTGAATGCATCCGTCCCCTTTTTATGCTCTTCGGTGACTTCATGCAGCCTCCAAGCCTCTATCCTGGGCACTTCAGTTCTCTTTTCGGAACGCTCTCAATGTGTATGTTCCATGGGGAACACAGTAACTTGGCATGCACTGTAGGTCCTTTAGGGCACACAGGGAGTGTCATTCCAAGAAGAGATTTTTAAAATGCATGGCTGAAATGAAGCCTTCTGTTGCTTGGCTCTCCAAGATGATAAACACCAGATGCAGACACTGAAGTAACAACGATTATCCAGGCTGATGAGCATGTTACTTTGATTACAGGGGCACAGGACTCAGACGCAGTACTTGGGAAGGTTTGGGGAGCAGGGAGAGATTTCTGCAAATCCATCAGTCCCCGCACTCCAAGGGCCCACGTGCCTATTCTGAACAGGATAGCTGACCACCACCGGGTGTTCATACGTATTTGTCTCTGAACTTTGACTATCCAGCAGCCAGTGGTCTTGGAAAAAAAGGCATTTGATCTCCATAATCGGAAATATTGGCCCAAGTTCCAGCAGTCTTACTAAAACTGAGGGCCATGTGTGTCTTTTCTCTTTATCACATACTCAGTGCTCAGTATGTTTTGGTTGAATGAATGAAGGATATTCCAAACTATAGAATATTCTAATCCTGTTAATATTTGTTTTCATTTGTTTCACACACATCCAGTCCAGGATTCACATTCAAGAATTTTCTGTGAGGAGCTACGTTTTGGGCTCAATTCAAGATGTCATATTTTAGTCAAGTATCAAATATGTCTCATTTTAATTATATTATTATTTTAATTCTAAATTAAAGGACTGTAATGAATTACTTTTAAGGATTAGTTTTGAAAATATAAGTAAACCTTACCACTAAAGTACTGAAAGAAAATAAGAGATTTTTCTGCATGGAAGAGCCAGCAAAACCTTATGTACAGTTACATTTACTTCATTTTTTACTTGCGTTGTCCTATGGAGACACAGTTACAAATTGTAATATAAAATGTAACATGTGCATACATACATGTATGTCTAGAATTAATATGTTCCATGGGGAACACAGTAACTACAGGCACAAAATCACATCATTTACAGATTGTTTGGTATATGTTTATAAAAATTTTGCAACATCTATATATACTGTTTAGACAGCCAAGTTTTACTTGGCTGAAGTCACCATATAGCTATAGATTAGGAAAATGTGAGCTCTAAAAGTAAGAATTGCTGAAATTGATTTTTTTGAGTGAAAATTGACCTTCATTTTAAGGTGCATTATTTTTTTTAAAAATCCTATTAGATGTGTTAGGTGTTTTTTTTTTCCCCCTTAGATCTATGTTGAACATCTGTTGACTATTGGCTATGCATAGTAGATGATTAGAGCTACTTAACTGCATTATTCATGCTTAACATTCATTTATTTCTCTATCATAAAGGAAATGCTTTCAATTATCCCTTTTATTCGGCTAACAAAAACTTTGGCTTACCAGGAAAACCTAAGATGCTAAGCACATATACCTTATTTTAAGAGGCAAACTATGGAACACCCTTAGAATTCTGTCACTGGGATTTTGTTCAGAATATAAGTCTGTGCAGATTCCATTCTGTCAATATCACCTACCAAATGTTTAAATTTGGGCAGGACCCTTAACCTTCTGAGCCTCAGTTTGTGCAACTGTAAAATAGAAACAATAACAACTCAGCCTAAGACCCTTGTGATAATTTACTGAGACAATGTATGTGGAAGCAGCGTGTTCTGTGAATGCACGATAATTAGGGATTGAATTACAGTTAATAAATTAATTGCATGTATACTAGAATATATATTAAGTAAGAAGTGAGATATTTTTATGCTATTTTTAAATTGTTAGTTTTCCATTTAACTTATGTAAAGAAATGGGCTTCTTTCTTGTTATCTATATATTATAAATTGTCTTTTAGTCTTTAGGAATACCTCAAGAAGTTGTTAGAACCATACAGTTTACAAGTATAAATTGCTTGCTTCATAAATAAGAAATTAGATTCATGTAAGATAGTGTATTATTAACATGGGGAAATATCAAGGAATAAATCACCATTCATACATTTATTCATTCCATAAATATTTATTAAATCCTTACTGTTTGCCTGGCACCTTTTTAAAAAAATACATTTTTTAAAGATTTTATTTACTTATTTGAGAGAGACAGAGTGAGTGAGAGAGAGCACGAGCAGGCAGAGCAGCAGAAGGAGAGGAAGAAGCAGACTCCTGGCTGAACAGGGAGCCCCACGTGGAGCTCCATCCCAGGACCCTGGGATCATGACCTGAGCCAAAGGCAGATGCTTAAGGGACTGAGCCAGCCAGGCGCCCCCATCCTGGCACCTTTCTTCTATCTAAAGATTTAGTGTAAGTAAAACTGATGCGTGATTCTTGCCCTCATGGAACACACAGGCTAGTGTAAGAGATAAACGAAGAATGATATAGAAAACTATTTAATTGAAATTGTGGTGAGTGCCTTGAACAAGGAAGGGTACAGTAAATTATAGAAACGTATGACAACTTGTGGAGATTCTCAAGGAAGGCTTCTTAGAGAAGGTTATTTGACACCTAGAAGACTCTCTAAGAATTAACCTAGCATAAAAGAATTCCCATCCGCTGCAAGGGCCAATAGAACGAAAACGTTTGGAAATTGGTCAAAGCATACTAAGGTCACACATATTTTTTTAAGTGTCTGGATTTAATTTGTGTTTGTACTTAATTAGGAATACAGTTTTTTTCTCTTCTTCCCTTAATATAAATTCCCTTTAGATATAAATTCATATTTTGTTAGCTGAGTTACTTCTTAGCTAATCAAACTTATCTATAACAGATTCAATCTTCAGTTACTATATAATATCTATAATTTTTGAACAATTATATAAATAATACCTTGTGGAAGAGACCACGGAAAAATGAGGGAAAAGGTATTGAGACTGCCAAAACCAGTTACTCTCAGAAAGCTGCTTTGAGAAACAGGGAGAAACAAGTTAAGTGGCTTGTCATGATGATCGGCAATACATGAGCATCCAATAAAAACATATTAGGCTTGAATTTTCAAACTCCCAGAATATTCCAAAGGGATTTGCTAAGCTGTTCTGAAGCTGTTGCCTTAGTACCTCCCACCCAACATTGCCCATTCCTGTCTTAAATTTGGTGTGATCTAATATATCCAGCTATAAAAATAAAGTATTTTAGGAGATGTACATTTTCATAATTTTGGTTCATGTGTCTCGATAATTTATATTAAGTTTGAACTTTGTGAGGAAATTAACATGAATTACTATTAAAATTAAATTTGTCTACTCGCGAGGGAAAAGGAAAACTGGTGCTGATACTTAGTGCTGGCAGATCTTTCAATATCTAAAAGATGTCTATATCCTGAGACAGTGTACCAGCAAGGGGAGTTTATGAGAGAAAACTGCCCCCCCCCCCGACTCAGTGGGATCATAATGCATTTGTTGTACTGACCGTTGCCTTCTTCGCACATTATGAATGGAG
The DNA here is from genome assembly GCF_011800145.1 of Mirounga leonina. NCBI lineage: Eukaryota > Metazoa > Chordata > Mammalia > Carnivora > Phocidae > Mirounga > Mirounga leonina. The sequence goes on from NW_023270323.1 coordinate 3,144,737, forward strand.
GCACCACTTAGCACACCAGACCTGTGTGCGCCTGGCATTCTGAACCTTAATCTGACTAATGCCCCCATTGCAAGATGTAAATAGATTACAGAGAAAAATTCAATATTTTCGCCCTTCTCCCACCAGAGGCAGCCCACATTAGTTGTTTCCTGCCATATAATTGCATTACATGCCGGGATGTGATCCATGGTTAATGGCAGTCACAGTCAACTGTCACTTTGCTTTTAGCCTTGGTCATTCAGCGTGATTTACATATTTAGCACCATGACAAGAGCTAGGTTCGTCAAACCACTTGTGGCGGCATGATGCTAACCTCTATCAAGAAAATAGTTTGTCTTTCTTTCTTTCTCTCTCTCTTTCTTTCTTTCTCTCTTTCTTTCTTTCTTTCTTTCTTTCTTTCTTTCTTTCTTTCTTTCTTTCTTTCTTTCTTTCTTTTCTTTCTTTCTTTCTTTCTTTTCCTTCCTTCCTTCCTTCCTCCCTCCCTCCCTCCCTCCCTTCCTTCCTTCCTTCCTTTCTTCTTTCTTTTTTTCCTGGAGAGACACCTTTGCTGAGGGTAAAGAACATACACACCCAGCATCTGTAAGGTAAATTAATTAATTTGTTAAGGATTTTTAAGTCCTTAAAAATACTGACTATATTACTGGGTCAACACTTCGGAGAAATGATTTTTATTACCTGAAAAATGGCTTTTTGCTTTGATTTCTTACCGGTTAACCTAATTTTTAAAAATTACTTTTAAGTAGTGGTAACAAATCCCTGAGCTTGTTTCCACAAACCCAGCATGAAGAAGTTGAAAATCTAATTTATCATAGTCATTAACGAAACAAATATAACTCAGGTAGAGAATATCCGGACCCTATTGAAGTGTGAAAAATGGTCAGTTTTAGATTTTATTTTTATATGTAAGCAGGTAACAATTTAATTGTACTTACATCATTCAGTTATTTCTATGAAAATTTTCTCCCAGGGATGACTTGAATGCCCACGGATTTTGAGCATGTAAGGTGAAGTTCCTTCATTGCCTTATTTTATACATGAACTCTTTTCAGAACCATGCCCAGTTTCCCTTACTGTATAGTTTTGGGGGGAGAGGATAAGAGGGTTGCTATCTGTGAATGAGAAATTATCCATGCTTGTTTGAAAATAGCCCATCCAGTTTCTCTGTTTATATCCTGATCTGTAAGTGGACGAAAAACTGCCTGACTCCAATCCATCCTTCATACCTTCATCACAGTACTTTTCTTGTGCATGGGAAGTGTAAAAGTAATGATTTTTTTTCATATATTCTTTTAGATTTTTTTCATATTTTTCATGTGTTCCCTTGTCAAGTTCAAGCTTGTCTTTCTGCTTAAAATCTTTAAATGGTCACTTATCACCAACTATATTATGCCACAGTTCCCTGTGAGCAAGGGGCATGCTAGGCCCTTCATACTGGGGTCCTGCCTCCTTTTCCAGCCCCCCTTTTTTTAACATTAAATATTCATTTGCCTTTTGCAAAGAAAATAAATGCACAGCAGATACCAAAAAATTTAGAACACCAAGCAAAACCCCAGTAGCCCCAGTCCTTCCAAATAAAAGCGTGTAACCTCCTCATCGGAAGTCACAATTCTCAAATTCAGTAAACGCTCTGTCAGAAATGACAGGATCCATGCCTTCGTGAGTCTGTTTCCCCATTTACAAAGAGAGGGGATTAGTTCACTTAGCAAGTATTTGAAAAGGCTGTAGGTAATGCCTGGTGCCAGTGTTGCATCAGATGATCTCCAAGGTTCCTTTCAGCTCTGAAAGTCTTATAATTCCTGTAGTCCTACTTAGTAGACATTCTTTTGGCTCTGACTGGAAAGTTTGTCCAGCCCCATTTTTATTTCCATATTCTACCTGTGTTGCCATCCTTTTCAACCACTTGGTGCCCAGTACCTGGCAAGCTGCTTTCCACTTGTGGAACAGTTGTTCTTCACTCATCCTTCAAGTTTCTTCCAAAACAAGATGATCTTGACAAAGCAATCTTCTTCCCTCACGTCTTCTTCCAGTCAGTGCCTAGGTTGAAACCCCCCTCCCCCACTCCCAGCTCCTTGGAAGAAAACTTCCACCTCTGCACTTCCACAGTCATTGGTACCTATTTTCTATCTTTATCAGTTTTCCTACTGCACGGTGTCTGAATCCTGATGGCTTTCTTCTACATGTGAGAGGAAACCCTTCAAAGAAAGGGACCCTTGGCCCAACCTTATAGCTTTGCATCTGGCGGGCACAGTGCAGTTTCTCTCTCTAGAATGTGGACATGAGAGCAGATCAGGTTACTACTGTATCCAAGGAGCCTGAATAGGAGCTCTGTAAATATCTTTTGAAGAAATAAATCAGTATACATATTAAGTGAAGAAACCACTCGTTAAACAGATATACATTATTGCCTGTTGGCTAAACATTTCTCTACCAATTTCTTTATCATGTTTGTTTTTTTTTTCTCCTATGTAATTTAATTAAGGTGAATATTTAACACTCGTAATATTAGTTCTCTGTGCCTTATTTTTGGTACATGGAAGAGAAGCAGTTTCCGTTTTCCTTACTCATTTGGCAAAGCGTGCCAGGTATGTCTAGCTTGCCATGGAAGTGTTGAGGTTAGGAAACATTTTGACCCAGAGATTACAACGATTAAAAGCAGTATCGTGTTAGAGAAAACGGACGCATACAAACGCAATTAAAAATATGTGAGTACTGCTAAACTCTCTTTTGTGGCATTTGGGTTTGGCTTCTGCCATGGAACTCGTAGCTCCTGCTAATTTGATGAGGTCAGCAATGGCACTCTCTGTCTTGCAATTATCAAAGGTTGTAAGGGTTTTCTCTTGGGTGAATCACAAAATCATTAACTTCTGTATCACTGAAAGAGCTTCCCAGCTATTCTTTCTGTCTTTCTGGATCAATATCCCCAGGGTATCAGTGTCCTTTTATATTCAACAGAAATTATGAAATCATTCAGCTTGTTTCTCAGGGCACTGGCTAATGGGGACCCGGAGAAGACTTTAATTGTCTCTGACAACTGCTCTACCACTTTTCTCTTGGTATAACAATGCAGGGCCATCTAATAAAAGAAGGGAGAAACCGAGTTAGGAAAATGCTGAGTCAAATTTTGGACAGAGTTGTAGAACATTCTATGAGCCGTAGAGTCTATTTATTAATATACTTTATATCCAAAGCTGCTCTCTGATTTTCAGTATTGGAGCTGTTTAAGGTACTCTCCTACAACTTGTCTGGTAAAGTCTGGATATCTGATTTTGCTATAGCACCCTGTATTTATGATAAAATTCTAAAGATAAGAAATTACGAAGGAAAGAAAAAATATATATATAAACGATTTTTCAAATATATATGCATACATGTAGATGGAAAAAGAGAGACCCAAGGGTAGAGGGAGAGAGAGCCATATTTGGTTGCTTTAATTCTGGATTCTGTGGCTGGCACACAATAAGCACTCGAAAAAATAGTTGCTGAATGAAAGAGTAAAGGAAGGAAGGAGAGTAAGAATGAACATTGGACATAACCAGTTATTTTAAGGAGCTATATCCATTTACTTTTTTATAACTGAGATCAGAGTGTTGCTTGCCCTCTAGTGGCCTATTTCAATGGAATAGGAAAATAAAACTTCAACCTAGCTTTTAAAAGATGAACATTTACTTGATAATATAAAGTACTATAAATGGATGATAGGGGGATTTTCATTTTTAATAAATATATGTCTAATGGAGTTTTCTTTTGCCCATGCTAAAACTTTTGCAGTGAAACATTCCAGGAGAATTTGGGAAACCAAAAATAAAAGATGCAGATATTTTATGTGTGACAGTGGTATCTTAAACCTGATATTATTATAAAAATATATTTGGCAGATATACTTCCAATTTGTTGTACCTTAAATAAAATATAGGTAGAGTTTAAATGGTCTTCCAAGAATCGAATATTTCACAGGTGGAAAACCAAATCTGTCTAACAGAGCATAGTAATTATAGACATTAAATGCAAACACATTCTTCCTGGGAATATTCTGATTACAGCTACTTAGAAGACAGTGGACAATTTAGATACCAGTGTGGCTGAATAATATTTACTTTGTTTTTTTTATCTTATTACTTCTATTCATGTTTGGTTACTATTATGCAAATAATTATTTGGGGAAAAAATGGCCTGCTATTCTAGTAACCTAAATGAATATAAAAATAAATGAACATCGATAAAAACTTACATTCTGAAGAATGGTTTTTTTTTTCTTAACAACTATCGAGTTGTCTCATAATAGTCTTTAGCCTACATGATTGCAATTATTTTTTAATTAAATTTATAACAAGTTACATACGTTTTTAGTAAGCAGCAGTGATTGTATCAGTTATTATACAAGACTGGATGCCAATCTTCAAATTTTTATTAAATCTCTTCCTCTTATTTGTATCTGATCTTTCAGCGTCTTCTTTCCTTTCTTTGCTTCAGTTTATAGTTTATATAATAAAAAAAAGATGGAATTTTTCTGGCTACAAGGCAGGGCCTAGAAATTAGGAGTTGGAGGCTGAAATGTCTGGAAAAGAGCATAGAATTATAGACTAAGAGTCTGTAAGAAATCATTCCATGGATAAGGAAGCTTAAAATAAAACTTTAATCAACATTGGATTATACTTTTTTGACTAACTGCCATCAGATACAACACTATAATTACACTGAAAAATGTGGGTAGATATTTTTATGATTACTAAGAAAAAGCTTTTAAAAAATTCTGTCTCTGGACTTACAAAGTTTTTAACTGATACAGTGTCCTTAAGTCTAAAGTAAACTTAATTTGATGCTATTAAACATTTTTTATTGTTACTCCAGGGGTATCATATGTCGATTCTTTCACTTGACTGAAAATTAAGTTTTCTACACTCTCAATTCTCCAGGATTTACTTGAACTCACTTTTGATATTTAGAATAATAGTAAGATATTATGGATATAACACAGTTTAAAAATAGAAAAAGATTAAAAACTGAAAAAGATTTTCAGTTCTTTTCCTGACTCTGAAATATTCATGTCCAGATTTCTAATAGTTTCTAGAAGGAAAAAATATTTGTCATCTTCAAGTAAAGTTTGGAACACTGTTTAAAAAAAGTTGTTTATCATAGGACTCCTCAGAGCCCATTAAATATTACTGTTCATTTGTAATCCCCAAGCTGGGTTATAACACAACGCTCTGTCCAAGTTTGAGGAACCATTTTTTTTAGAAACTTTGGGTTGCAAGAAATTCTATCTGGTCCATCCTCTTAGAGAACATCGAAGAATGAGCAACACAGTAAAGGTGACGGGGAAAAAAACACAGTAAGGGAAGAGAGGAACAGCTTGAGTCAGTCACAGCAAAAAAGAAAACATCATTTCAAAGTATGTTTTATTAGTTCACCCTGAGTGGACCGGAGAACTCTTATCGGCAAATATTATCCATTTAACCTGGGCCATTAATAAGGGCCAGACTGGACAGAACCTAATTGCCATGGTTAAGAGATTTGGGCTTTTTCACACAGTGTATAGGGAACTGTTAAAAGCTTTTAATGAGGAAGATGATAATAGTACCAGTAATAATGGCCATCATTTCTAGATCACGTGTCTTAGGGACTTTTCTAAGTGTGTTACTTGTGTTAACCCATTTATCTCTCTCAACAGCCCCATGTGGTCGGTAAGAAATAAGGCAACAAAATGTTAAGTAACTTTTACAAGACTGGTAACCTGGTGAAAGTTGGAGCTGGAATGTATCATTAGCGAGTGTGATTCCAGAACCTTTGCCCTTAAACTCTGTTCTGTGGTAAAAGGCAGCATTGTATAGGGAGATTAACCTGGAATCATTTGAAGGGTGTATTGAAGGAGAAGGAGACCGAAAGAAAAATTTGTTGGTTCGGAGGTTCTTGAAGTAAACCAAGCGTGCCTTTAACTAATGTGATGGCAGTGAGAATGGACAGGAAGCGTTGAAATTTAGAGGTTCTAAGAAGGAAACATTAATGCTAAACATTTTTGACTTAATTGATGGCTTCACATCAATCCGGGGAAGTGAAGGAGTCCCTGTATCAGTTATAGCCGTGTTGTGGCATTTTGAACCAGAGGATGGGAAAGTCTTTGATACCCACAAAACTGAGAAACTCATACAGAAGAGCCTGAATTGTGAAGATTTTTAGTTGGAAATGATGTCAGCATCCTAGAATTACGTGATATTGCCTATTAGGAGGGAGAAATAGCTCTACAGAGAGAATTAGAGTCCTCAGCACCCTTGTGAGGGTTGAGATTTGGAGTTTTTAAGGCCAAGTATGAGATAAGAAATGATGAGGTTAGAGGAAGGGGTCTTGGGATATGCTCAGTGTTACAGGTCTGTGAAAGAAAAATATCAGAGAAAGAAATTAAGATTTCGTAGAAAACGGAGACTCTAATGTGACAGAGGCTACATAGAAAAAGACATTTGATGAACCCCAACACTGTTAAAGAGGACTAAATAAATAAATAAATAAATAAATAAATAAATAAATAAAGATAACCAGAATGAGGGAGGAAGGGTTAAGTCCTTTCTTTTTTTTTTTTTTTTTTAAGATTTTATTTATTTATTTGAGAGAGAGAATGAGATAGAGCGAGAGCATGAGAGGGGGGAGGGTCAGAGGGAGAAGCAGACTCCCTGCTGAGCAGGGAGCCCGATGCGGGACTCGATCCTGGGACTCCAGGATCATGACCTGAGCTGAAGGCAGTCGCTTAACCAACTGAGCCACCCAGGCGCCCCCGGGTTAAGTCCTTTCATTGGGCTGATCTGTTTGGCTGTCATTAGAAAGATCTCACTCATTCCAGAGTTACCAGCTGTCCTTTATCTATCCTCATTATCTATTGGTGTATCATTAGCTCATTTTCTTTAGTCAGCTTAAATAGATAATCACTTTCCTTTGTATCTGTCAATCAATTTGCTCAGTATGACATTATATTAAAGAAGAAGTGAAAATGATTATTCTCTAATATTTTTTGGTATGTTTGATAATTTCAAATTCATGAGAGTAAAAACTTAAAAATGCATCCCATTTATTATGTCATCAAATATTTATTAAGTTCCTACCCTGGACCTCAAAATAAAATTACAATGATTTTCAGTCCACTCAGAGCACAGTTTCTAATCATCTAGTGTATATGTGTGTTTTGTGTATACATTTACCATTTCTTGTTTAAGTCACTCATATTATACCTTGTTTGTATTACATTTAATAATATACTTGCCCTCAAAGAGTTAAGGCATTAGAAGAGTATAATTATGGAAGAAAATCAGATGTATCTTGGATACTATCATTGCCATATTCATAAGCAAGCATTTTATTCAATTTCATTCTTCTCATTAATACAGTACAGTTATTTTAAAAACTCAGATTGGTGATGTGGTTTTTGATTAATTTTTCCTAGATTTACCCTCTGTCTAGGCTGACTACGTAGTCATTTTGCTAGGTCTTCTTTCCCTCTGTGGCAATTAGCCTTACTCAACATGCTGGATTTAAAAAAAAAAAAAAATGTAAAGTAACACGTAATATATTATTACATTGAAAACCATTCAAAATAGCAACTTTAAAATGTGTGAGTGACAGGATAAATTACTACTGAGTATTATGGTTAACATCACCATCACCTAGGGGCAAAAACCATCACGCAATGTTGGTGGTTTGGTGACATATTTTGACTGGAAAGTGCTGTACTATTGGGCATCAGTCAAATGTAGTAATTTATGATAATTACTCATCTGAGACAGATAAAAACAGCATCCTAAGTACAAATACTCTCATAGCCACCATTGCTTTGAACCTATTGCCCCAGAGTTGAATATCCTGCAACTACCTAGTGATTTTACTTCCAAATTATTTTTGATTATTTTCATATAACAGAATCTTGTCTACGGTGAATATATTTTCTGGGAAGTTTACAAAAATAAATTTAGCCACTTATTAAGATGAGGATGAATTTACAATGAAGACAAAAATTAGATGAAGTCAGTAAGTGAAACATGTTCTTCATCTTTTTCTTTTTGCCAGATATTAGGAGAAAGGACAAATGTACAAATTAGCACATACCCTAGTCTTCTGGTAGCACTCCCCTGAAAAAGACACTTTAGACTCACTCTTTCTTTAATCTTGAAATGAATTTAGTCTTATGTTCTTTAAATCCCTTCTTGGACTCCCTCAGAGACAGGGACCAAATCAAAGTTGAGACCTTCGTACTTCCTCTATTCAGAAGGCATAATCTCTTACTCTTTGCAGAAACTATGGTATTGCCTTTCCGACATCTCCTGTATTTCAGTCTGAAGGCCAGAAGTTTCACTTTTAGATATAAAGTTATGCAGACACATATTTCCCTCCAGTAGCATAGTAAGTGATAAATTCATTTGGAGATCACGGAAATTTCTAAAACACAAATGCAGTATGCTCCCATAACCTAAATTTAACGTGTGTTGAGGAAGAACTTTTCATAATAATGATCAAACCAATTTGCTTCACTTGCTTTAAATATTATGTCACCCAATGACAGAACAACAACAAAAAAAGTGTTTATAAGGCATACTGCATAATTAGGAAGTAAATTCCTGAGATATATGGCTAATACAGCAGGGTCTGAATAGCACCATTTCTAAAGCTGAATCATGGTCTTTGATGAGAGTGGGCTATAACAATGCCGGCTTTGAGAGCCTTGCAAAATCTCAATTAAGTTGCTGAAATGTTTCCACAGTTTATTTTTCTAGGATCTTTTCCATGACTGCTTGCTCATAAAGACCTGGCTGTGGAAGGAAATTGGGCAGGAACTCTTGAATTGGCCTCTTGTTTGCCTAGTTCTATTGACCTGTAGCAGGGTGGTAACACTTTGGGGGCCTTAAGTTGTTCATTTGCTACTGTTCTTAATCAATAAATTGTTCTGTGTTAATGAACAATTAAAGTAAAGTTCTGACAATGGACCAATTGAAGCAGGAAGCAAAATTCTGAAATTAAGAAGTGAACATTTGTTGATTTTTCTCTTTGATTTCCTGCCATATCTAGCATTATTTTTATTTTTTAAGAGAGTATCAAGAATACTTGAATAAATAAGGCTATACCTCTGAGTTTTAGACTAGTTGAATTTGAATAATTCAAATAAGATAGAAATTATTGGAAGTAATTCTGAAAAAATGAAAACTAAATAGTATCATAAGATCATACAAAGACCACCCCCAAATTTAAACTGGAATGTATGATGTCATAAGGCAAAGACATTAGCCAGTGATTCATATAAGTGCGGGTATTGCACACATATGCACATATAATATCTTCACACACAAAAAAACAAACATTTTTTAAAGAGCTGTTAATTTGATTTTGGCAGAAGGATTGATTTTTCACTCCCTATTCTACCGTGTCAGCATCTTTTTTGAAATCGCACCTCAGTTTTGTTACTATGTTTGTAGACTGGAAGTGTTGTATGTTTTTCTCCCATTAAATTTTTTTTTTCTATTCACCTCTAAATAATAGGCAAAATCAGTAATGAAATACTCCCTAAATTATTCACTGTCATGGCCATGATTATAATTCATGCTGGTCTTTTCTTTTTTTTTTTTTTAACAGTGCAAATTACTTTATTGGAATTGACATCAAAAAGGGGCTTTTGTACAAAACAGTGCATATTTTGGTTCTGGTCAACTTAGAGAGTCAGTATCAGGAAAATTCAAAATTCCCAATTGATACATTTACTGGATCTCCTACTGGCCAAATCTTTTTTTTTTTTTTAAGGTATGGTGTTTTATTTACATCTCAGTATCTATACATCACAGTACGCTTCAGTTTCCCACCACGTGGAGAAGGAGACCTAGTTAACGTTCCTGTTCTCCTTTCCCTAAGTTGGTGAAGTACAGGACGGTCATGCTGGTCTTTTCAAGAGCACTACTAAGAAGTTAGGTTCACAAAGATGTGGTTCCCATAACAAGTGTATCCACTCTTTATATATATTTGCCACAGTCTTAGGGTCAAGAGGAAATGATGAGTGCCCCAAATGGACAACTGGGGATTTAAAGACAGGAGGTTAAAGAAATGCTAAAAGTTTTCAGTTTATTTGGTGCTATATTTGGAACTGAGTGGTAGATAAATTTGCTCAGAGGGGAATGCTGTTTGCAGTAAGAAAGGGGATGAAGCCCAAGTGTATAAAGGCAGAGAAAAAAGGAGAACCTTTCTCAGGAGCTGAGAACCAGGAAGTGCCATTATCTGTTACCATCCACTGAATGCTCATTATTTCATTGAACACGTCAGTGGGACTTCGAGAACAGAAGTCTTGTTTCACTGTATAATGCGATCGGAGTTAAGATAAAATCACACATGGTAAAAACTGTAGGAAATAAATTTTCAGGATTTTTAGTGATATTAGATAGTGGTGATTGATTCATGACATTAATTTGAAGTTCCTCTTAGGGTGATATAAAGTGACGGTTAGGGACTGAGGGGAAAGAGAAGAAAATGCCACAGGTCTCTGAAACTAAAGTTGCTTTGTTACATCGAGGATACCCGTGAAAAGTTTCCACTGGGTATAAGAAAATGAAATGGGAGAGGAAAGAAGCAGTGTTAAATGTCTGTCAACACTAAAGAATTTAGAGGGTTGGGGGCGATGCTATTTTATGCTTTTTTTAAAAAAAGCTGGTTATATGGTTTTTACATATTCTGCAAGTAAAAAGAGCAGAAATAAAAAGTACATAACTTATATGGCTACTATGCTATCATTTTAGTGATTCTTAATACATTTGCTGACATTTTTATTTCATTTGGTTTCTATTCTTCAATAATAACTTTCAGAAGGTTTGTGTCCTAATAGCAGCCAAACAATATTAGAAAAAAGAAGCTGAATTTATTGCATTAGGAGAAGAATTATGTCAAATGACTCTAATAGGCAGTAAATTATAATAAAAATCAAAATGAATGTCAACCCATTAGTGTTAAGAAAGGGAAAAATTAGATACACTGTCCAATAATTACGAATTTGAAGATAATTGAAGACATATGAATTAAACCTTTTTCCTCAATAGGAAGTTAAGATATGGCATATATTTTGGGAATATTAATAAAAGTCAAAAGTTTTTTTTTTTTTTTTTTAAGAATGAGGGAATGTAAAGCTACCATAATCTCAGGTAACATCATTTGCAAATCTGAGATGGGAGATGTGTAGAAGTCTTGGCAGGGCAGAAATTTTAAGGATTCTGGTAATGTTGTCTATTGCTAAATATTCAAAATAATTTGACGAAAATAAATGCTTTGCCCTGAAAGGAAGTTATAGGGAACACATTTATTAAGAATTCCATACAATATAAATGTCCACTTATATTGTGAATAATGATAAAAATGGTGACCAACATATACTGAGTGCTATTCCCAGGTTGTCAAGCCTGTGTTCAACATTAGGCCCTGTCATGTAACTGTTTTGTAGTTAGGCCGTGCAACTGTAATTATGTATAAGTTTTAGAAAATGTTTATATGAGAATTATTTTTGTTACATTTCTAACACAGTTCGAATCCTGAGTTTTTACAAGGTGAGGGGGGCTGACTGAAATCCAATGTAATGAAACAAGCAATCAAACTAGGAAGAGTAGTATTTGGTAAATATCAAGTGTAAATGCTCATTAATTTGTGTCAAAACTAGCCATGAAGTATGACTATAAGACCATGGTAAGAATTTCAAAAAGAAGTATTCTTCAAACTAAATGAACCACATTTTTTGAATTAAAAAATAAAAGGCCACTTCTTAGAAGCCTGATTTATCCATGTAAGAGTAGGATTCATTTGTAGTATTTACTTGACATTTTTTTATAGATGGAGGGAAAATAAATCCCTCTCTTTTTTTTTTTTTTTTAAAGATTTTATTTATTTATTTGACAAAGAGAGACATAGCGAGAGCAGGAACACAAGCGGGGGGAGTGGGAGAGGGAGAAGCTGGCTTTCCGCAGAGCAGGGAGCCCAACGCGGGGCTGTATCCCAGGACCCTGGGATCATGACCCAAGCCAAAGGCAGACACTCAGTGACTGAGCCACCCAGGCGCCCCTAAATCCCTCTCTTTTTACAGTAGCATTTATCTGTGGCTGTATCACCACAGGCTTCCAATAAAGAAAGAAACATTTCCAACATAAGAGGAAAGAAGCTTTGGTAAATATACATATATTTCAAAACCTGTTTTACATTGGAAGAGGTCACTCATCACTGTGAGAATATTTTCAAAGGTGGAATCAGATGTGAAATTCAAAACTGCCTCAAAGCTGAATCTTGAAAAAGGACTTATAATAGACAAAAGGATCCTTGGTCCTGTGCATGTTCTTAGGATTCTGATCTGCCTTTTTAATATTTGTACAGGTTATAGCTTGTTATTTTGAAAGCTATTTCACTCCAAATTATTTTACTTCAGCTATATATGTTTCAAGGTACTTATTAATCTCACAACAGTAATTGAGCTCTCCACACTCTTTAGTGTGTAATAATACTAACATATGATAGGCTGGAAATGACTTTCAGCTATGAAAGAAAGGGTTTAAGCTAATTAGTAATGAAAAATACATTGCAAATGGGGACAGTTAACCCTCTTAGGAAGCAGACTCCTTTCAGCTTTTCTTAATAGTAAAATTATATGTAAACACTGTATATATGGAATGATTGGTACTCACGCTGACAATAAAAGCTCTAAATAATGGGTGTGGTTCTCAGAGTTCTGAGCCAATGAAATATGCCTCCAGCTAGTCCTTTTAAAGAGAGGCCCACACAAAACAGAGCACTAACTGCATATTTATCTTTAAAAACTAAAATCTAATTGTACTGTCATCTATTTTGATATTTCAAACACCAAACGCTTTCCAAGAACTAAAATAAATAGATTAATTTGTACCTGTGTCAAGGCAGAATTAGAATCACATCTCTTTTAATGCCTATGAGTATGGTACCTAAATTCTACAAATATTTATTAACACATTGGAAATAATATTATTCTAAGACTTTATTTGCTAGGGGTCAGTCAGGTAATACCATTTATAATAGCTGTTAATGTTGGAAAGCTGGAACATTTATTTTTCCATGTTATAGAACATGGCTTGCCCAAGGGAAGGAATATACCACACTTGTACATAAACTCCATGTAGGTGATATCCGTGGGACTGAATTCTCCCCTCCTTAAATAACCAGTAAATGAAAATTGCTCTCTAGTATTTCAAAGAAGAAAGTGCTAAACACTATTAGCTAAAAGAGCTTTCTGCCTGACTGCATTAATTTCCTATTCATTTCATTAAGGGGAAAGTTTTGATAGGGCTTATAAATTACAGCATGTTCCTAGTAGACTAATAGCTTGAGGAAAAACATGTAATGGCTCTCTTTAATCAAAATAAGAGCAAGTTATTGTTTATCCAGCTGAGGAACCTTGGATCAAGGGTGCTTATTACATTATTTTGATGCCAAATCAAAAGTAACTCATAGAAACATGACCAATGAAATAAATATAGAAAGTTTGGGGAGGGGGAAACTTTAATGGGACTGTGATAGGCACTGTTTCTTGGGAAGTCATCTATTCATTAACCAGCTTCTTTATTTAGGACTTCATATGGGCCAGTTACTGTGCTGTAATAAGTAGGGCCATCATGGTAAGTGAAGCACTTACGGGCCCTGTCATCACGAGATTTATTGTCTGGGAGGAAACGAAATGGATAGGATAGGGCTTGTAGCAACTCCTACCTCTTTTGCAACTGGAGAACCTCTCACAAATATTCTTCGCAGAATGACAAGGTGCTAGGAATGCAACCAAAATGGAAATTAAATTTATTTTCTACTAAAAAGAAAATATTACAGCACTTCCATGAGCTAGGTTTTCAAGGATTGACTCCTCCAAAAACAAAATCAATCTCCAAAGATTTTATCATTTATATTAAGTCTCCATGTCAACTGGCTCTACAAGACTACCAAAGAGTGCTTCAGCTGCTAATGAGACAGACGCTAAATGTGTATTAAATGTCCAAAGGGTGGAGGGGTTCATCCTCATGTGCCTTCTGTTTTCTGAAATCCAGGTCTGCACTTAACGGCCTAGGATGTAGCCAGTTAACCTTTCTGCAACATGGCCCTGTCTTGTCCTGTTAATCACAGTGAACGACTGTCCTTTTACTCCTGTTTTTTCCTCCTCAATGCTTCCACCTTCCATATGTGCACACGCGTCCCACCAACTTCTAACTAGACATCAGTGTAGACTTACCTTAATGGCTTTGGCAAATGTCTGTGGCTGAGGGGAGGGAGCCCACAGGAATGTGTTTAGTCTCTATAAGACTTAAAGGAGTTTAGGCTTCTTGTGATTGAGTGGGGTGCTCCTGCCTTCATCTTCCCACAGCTTCACTTCTCTGCCCCAGATCACTGTCAGAAGTGAAGTGAGTCAGTTATTTGAAAGCTGTCTGTTGACCTTTCCTTCATGATTGATTGCATGAAAAGTGCACAGGAGTGAGGTTTCCAGGGAAGAAAACCCTCATGCTGCCTGCTCTTGCAAGCACTCCCAGAGATCACTAGGATTTCCCACAAAGGCAGAGGCCACTTGTGCAGAAGTAAGGACGTGAGCACACTCTCAAGAAACCATAATGAAGCTGAAAGCCAAATCCAGCCTTCGGCCATAGTCTGTGGGAATTATTTATAAAGAGAAGACAGCAGTTGAGTGGTTTGTTGGCCTTCAAAACTTTCCTGAAGCGGACAGTGGCCAGGTCCTCAGTTGCCCAAGGGTGTCAATCTGGCTTTTCAGCCTCTGCCTATTGTATGCAGAATATTCCTCCCACCTTGAACTCTGAGGATCACTGGAATTCATTTATTTTTCAAGTTGGAAATAACATAGCAAATGGGATCTGACCTAGAATAATAAGTATATTTTAAAGCTGAATGCCTGAAAATATTTTCCTCACCTGAGTGCATTTCACCTGGTCCTTGAAAAACTGTCCTTTTCTTGATTTCCATGATGGGAAAGAGCTTTCATTATCAAAACACTCTACTCATAGAGAATGTTGTAGACTTGCATTTTTTTTTCTTCTCTAAGCATAAAGAAGTGCATTTTTACTTGACTAGGACAATAGATTTACTGCAGCAAAAGATAGCAAAGTATCAGGAGTTAAATAATTCTCTTGTGTCTTGCCCTACCTTAGAAACTTCATGAAGTGTTACATAACATTTCATATAAATCAACTCCAAAATAAAACATTTAAAAGTAAAATCTGAACTTAGTTAAAATGATACATGACCTCCAAAAAATATATTTCCCAATTTGAAAACATTTTGGAAGGGATATCTGATACATCAGAAGGGATTTTCCACTGTTTTTTCCCCCTAAGCATGGAAGAGATCGGCTCAAAGTTTGAGCTACAACCAATCGGTGAATAAAAAATCCTGTAATTAAATGATAGTATTAGCTCACAATTGTGTACATATTTAAATTTTTAGAACACTTTGACAAATAGTATCTCATATGATATTTTTAGAATAGAACGCTTTTCTTCTTATGTAATACTTGTCACCTACCTGAACTTAAAAATAAGCTAGTCTTTTCCTTTTTTGCTTATGGCTCCCTGAATATTTTTTCCTTTTGCCAAGATAACTGCTATAATATATTCCTGATTTGAGGTTAGAAAATAAGAAATTCAGGGATTTTCATAAGTGGTAGGCAGAGTTGTGGGTGGAACCAAAGAAAACAATCTAAAAGAAGTAATTATTCGAAATTTTGTAGTATAATTCTGCAACATTCAGGGAGTAATAAGCAGTAGCTGCTGTTTCTTCATTCTCTATTGCGTTTTAGTGTTTGTTAGAGGTGCTTTATAAGGTATAAGTCTCTGATGGTTGAAAAGTCTGAAAGGTATACATTATCATTCCCATGTCACAGACAAGAACACAGACTAATAAAATGGTGGTGGAGCACTTATCTAAATCTTGGCCCAGGTCTGTGAGATTTGAAAGATTGTGGTCTTTGCATTATGTATGCCATAATTGTGATATATCTGCTCACGGGTTAGAATATGATGTACCTAGTTAAAAGTTTATCATAAAATTATGTGAGATTATATGAAAATGTTTATGAGGGTGTAAATAAAAATGTAGAATGTAATAAAATACATATATTTTAAAAGACTGGGGAAAAACATGGAAGATGAAAATAGTTTTTATATTATGTTTTTTTTTTTCCTTTGCTGTTCTTTCTAAACTTTCCACAATACCATTATAAATTATATTACTCATAAATACTATCTTTAAATAATAAATGAATAAAATGGTTGAGTGATAAATGAGTGTGGGAAATATTATTCGTGTTACATGTGTGCCTTTTTTGCCATGAGTTTATACTTATTACATTAAGTCTTACAGTTTGTTTACAGCTCTAGGAAACCATTAGTGACTTCCACATGAGTATGGCCTCGGGGATCCAGCATAATGATTGGCCCATAGTGTTCACTAAATAAACCCCCGGTGAATGATTTTTGAATAAATAAGGCTCTTTCTTAAAGCCCATTAATAACACAGTTTGTTGAATAAGCATAAGATTAATGAATATAATTTTTCATAAATGCCTTATATGATTGTATCAGTATGGATTTATATCTTGAAATACATTTTAATTATTATTTCTTGTACTGCTCTCAGTGTCTGTTGTGATTTAGTGCCCGATATTTATATCACTTGACCAAATTAGGGTTCTCCTAGATAGGAGTAATACCTCTTGTTCAAACCCAGATTGGGCTAAAAATGATTCTTTTGTTAGTAGCACACATTAAAATATTTTAAATCTTACAAATGGATTGAGGATGGACAGTTAATAATTTCCTAATTAAAATAAAAACAACCTATAATTTTTTCTCATTCTGTATTTCTCAGATACTTAACACACCATAATATTCAGGTGTGGTACCATTCAAAATATAGTCAACACCTTTAATTTCCTACCAGATACTAAAATACCTCTTCTTGGCCAATCTTAAGTCATTCACCTAGTTTGAAAGAAAACAGAAACAAAGCCATTGGGCACCTTTGGATAAATCCTTATTTCTGAGGTTTGAAAGATCAAGAAAGAGTTAAAATATGTAAGTAGTATGAATGCCACTCTGCTGCTAAATTGATAAGTAAGGATTTATGCAGAATGGCCAATATTATATTTCTCCAGAATAGTATAATCTCCTAGTATGTGGATTTTCATTTTTCTAGTTGTAGTCATTCCCATTTTAAAAAATTATTTAACTAGAATTTATTGAATTGTTCTTATGTGCAATATAAATAGGTTAAATGCCTTGAAAAGTGTGACATCTTATACAAATGAAAAGTGTTGCTATTAATATTATGTCCCTGAATAATTTCTAATTTCTTCATATGAATAGAGTGTTGCCTGGACTCTGGATCTTCTGTCATGCATTTGAACTTGGTAGATCTTCAAATTAAAGCTTCTCCTCCTTTTTGGCCCTTTATGTTGTGGTCAACAGAGAGATTTCCACTAAATTCATAATTTATAAGTGAACTGACTGAGTTGGCCACTAAAAGCATCAGAGCTTTAGAGTCAAAATTCTGGATTTTAAATCCTAGGTGTGTCATGTAATAGCTGTTTAACCTTGGATGGCCCTTTACTCTGTGGGAGCCTCAGCTCCCTGTCCATAAAATACGGATTATAACCTGTGTGCTGAGATGGATGTGCAGGTCCAGAGTGGTAGTATATGTGAAGCTAATGTGTTCTTTATGATATGTACATATCAATTATTATCTCTTTATTATAAATATGTGGATTTCAACTCCACATAATATCCACCTCTTTCCTCAAAGGTTCCATCAGTGCCAAAGAAAGATCAGCGCTTAATTTCATCTTGAGTTTGACAAACTCTTCCCTTCTGGAGAGACAACAGTTTAGTCAATTTCAGGGCAGCCTTTATAGACCAATAGAACCTGATCTTTATACTGGTACAAATTGTCTGTCTTAAATCTAGCAAAGGTTACAGATGATAAAAGGCATATCCTACTGTTAAGAACATCCCTGGGAGACGGGAGTGGGAAATGTGTTACAGTCTTCCTTTCACTTAGGCTTAGAAAATAAGATTTTATGCAGAAAGAGAAAAATTGAGAGGAATAATTTCTCCTCTGAAATAGGAAAATGCAAATGGATATGGGACATTGGGGGAAAAGAGAAAAACTTTCCAGCTTCATGACTAGCTGACTTCCATTAACAATAATTAGAAATGCCTGCATAAATGATATGCACAAGTGTACATTACTGGGTCACTTTCATTACATTTAGAGAAACATCCTACATAAATCCAATTTCCAAATATCTCTATATAAACATAAAATGTTCCAATTTATGATGAAGTCAAGTTTTCCCCAATTAATTTTTCCAATCAAATTTAAAGAAAGGTAATAATGAATTACTTTCAGGTGCTAACATTAATGAAGACATTCATAAAAGGTACTGACTTAAAAAAATTTTATCAGTTCTACACTTTGAGAGGATATGAATAAATACATTATATGACCATCTTCATTTAAATTGGATTTTAAAATAAGTTTTAATGTTAGCTAAGATTTAGTTTAGTGAGTTTTAATTTTAACATTTCCTCTTAGAAAGAGAAGACACTCTCCTTCCTCCACCAAATTTGTTTTTATGCATCTAAATTTTACATCTCCAATTTTGAGAAATTCATTAAATGTGGGAAGGTGTTCTAAACAGAGGTACATCTTTGAGGGATATTTTCTTTGATAAATTCTGTTAGCTATACTTAAGGGCAGGTGGCAACAAGATCTGAAAGAATCTCAAAAGCCCTAAGCAAATTATGGGACTGCTTCAGTCTAATTTTTAACAGCTGAAAAATCTCATCAGTGAGTAGTGTTTTTAAAGTGTATGAAATCTTTGAGTCAGTCACAAGATGCAATTCTTACTATGCTGGTTGAATATTTGAACATACAACTCCCCCTTGGCATTGTCATTAAATTATAAATGCTTTGCTCTTTTATAAAATGTAAATGGGTTCAAATATCATTTGATTTGTTTTTCTACATTCACCAAATAGCACCACTCCTTAAGCCAATGATTTAACTATATAGTCAGCCAGGGTTTTTTTGTTTTTTTTTTTTTTAACTCACCGATGATACAACTGATTTTTCTTTCTTGCCCTTTTTAATCTGGGGAACATTTTTAAGAACCCTAGAGTGAGTTAACTGACTCTTATAGTTTTATATCTCTTTATTGAATTTTGGTGTCATGGTTTTGGTTTAATCATAAAATGTACTATATATTTGACATTTTTGGCACATCCAATTTTTTAAAACTAAAAAAATGGCATTGTAATTGAAATAAAATATTAATTGGGAATAGTAGTGGAGATTTACTATCTATCATTTACCTTCAGATTGTTTATTAATATTAGGATTGGCCTTTGGGTTGGAATATTGTTGTTCAGCCAGCCATCTTTAACTTTGGGTTAACAAATCAGTGATTCACAAAGCTATCTGAAAAAAGCAAGAATGTGCAGCAAGCTTATATCAACATTTTAAAAATTCTTGACCCAGTTACTAGATGCCTTAAAAACGTAGACAACTTTTGTGTTGTAGTTGCAAATGAATAGCTAAGCACAATTTAAGAATTTAAAAGAAGGATTTATTGAAAAACCGGCAGCGTGTTTTTCACCTTTTGTAGTACTATTGATTTTTTTCACAGATTAAAAAAATTGTTAAAGTTTAATAAATTTCACTATCTATTGTTTCCATCTACTGACTAAAAAAAATGCTTTGCTGGGTTAAGATATTTAGAAAACCCTCTTTAAAAATAGTGAACATGATAACACCTTAGTTTGAAATTCAGGGTTTAACAGTCTGTTTCTAACTTACATTTCTACCATGTTTCCAATCATGAATATTGGCGTTACAACTAGATTGTTGTACTCACAGTTTTCTAAAGAGGTCTTGTGGTTGTCTCCTTCAAAGATATACCCTTACTCTTGGTTTGGAATTCCTTACACCTTTTTAACTTATAGTCTGAGATTCTAGTTCTGGACACATCTCATCCTTAACAGCTCCAGCCCATGGTCATTTCATATTTAGCTGAAATTATATTGCAATTATTATCTTTATTCTAATTTGAAATTAAGCTTATATTACTTTCTAACAATGTTGATTAATTTAAAGCTGCCTCCAAATATGTCAGATGCACTATAATTTCTCTATGACATATATTCAAATGTAATGGAAGTTGAATAATGATTTTTGAGCTATTCTCTAGTTGAAAAGAGTGGTCTGAACTGATCAAAATCAGGGTTATTTATTAATTTAAAACAAATGTAGCTATTCACTACTAAAAAATATGACTCAGTAGCCAAGTATTACAAAATAGGAATCCTTAGACAACTGCTTTTAATACATATGAGAATGAGTTAAAATAAACATAAAAATCTTACCTCAATTAGTTGAAAAGTTTGTCCTGTTAAATTAAGCAGTGCCTTTATAAGAATTTACTTTGTTGATCTCATTAGGTAATGAATTTATGTTAGAGCAATAGTAGATGTCACCATAAGCCACTCCAGTAGTAGCCTCATCTCCATTAAAGGTGAAGTTGAGATTGTGTGTGTGTGAAACAAAGATAAATGATTGAATTTTAGATTTTTTCTACATTTCTACAAATGTATTTTTGAATCTTAAATCTGGTTGAAAATGTTTAATGTGCAAGGAAACATGAAGACAAAACCTTTAAGCTATCTGGTATATATCCCGAGAAAGAGTATCATGAAAATAAAGGGCAGATGATTCAAGTTTGTAACATTGAACTATTCATGGTTTCTGCTAAATTGCTAAATTGATTACATATTAAATTTAACAGCGGGGTGCCTGGGTGGTACAGTTGGTTGAGCCTCCAGCTCTTGATTTCAGCTCAGGTCATGATCTCAGGGTCCTTGGATGGAGCCCCAAGGGCTCTGCACTCAGCAGGGAGTCTGCTTGAGATTCTGTCCCTCTCCCTCTCCCTCTCTCTTTGCCCCTCCACCCCTAAAATAAGTAAGTAAATCTTTAAAAAATTTAACAGGAAGTAGAAACAACTTTTTAAATTATACAACGAAGTGCTGTAAAATGTTAGTCTAATTTTTTTTTTTTTAAATCAGCAGTAAATTGTAGAAACATGGTGGAAACAAACATACATAAAGTGTCTTGAACTGTCATAATCTTGGCTATTCAGATAGTGCAAGAAAGAAGTACTTTATTAGTATGCCTAAGCATAAAAGTATAATTCATCCAAAAAAACAAAAAACAAAACAAAACAAAACAAAACAAACCCTATGCATTCCTATTTAAACAGCATAGGAAATAGATCCCATTTTACATTAGATATTTATATCTGCCATCCATTTCCTTTCTCTTTCTCACAACTACACTCTCCTTCACACACACAGACACAGCCCAGAATCCTATAAAGTTTTACAAGATAAATAATAACAAGATAACTAATTTGTACTAATTTTAAGGGTTTGGGCATATTTTCTTTATCTTAAAGGTAACTTTTGCTATAAGCCAAAATTTTCTGGCTAATCATTATGTTCTCTAAACAATGCCTGTGACAATCCCATTTCAGTGTTTGGACACATATTGACATTCAAATGGAAATTTCTGTTTGAGAGTAGAACAAATCAGTAAATGTTTCAGGAATGTCTTAGTAAAAAAATGGAAGAAAACAGAATGCAGAAATAAAATCATCTTATTTGGAACACAACATTAACACATTTTAATATTTATGATTTCTAGAGTGCTTTCAAATAAAAGACCTCATTTGATCTCTGGAGCTATCTTATGTGGTAATTATTATCATTTCTAACCCCACAGCTTGATAAACAGTTTCCCTAATGAGCGAATGAATCAGAATTTGCGTATACATTCTTTGTACCTGTCCAGTGGTCTCTCTCTATCACAGCTTCACAGTAAACAGCATGAATTGTCCCAGAAATAGAATGATATTTTTCTCCGACTTGTCCATTTACAGGTAGGCAGCTTTCCATATGTAGATCTTTAAAATATTCATTAAAAGAGCATATAATTGGCCTCTTTGCCTGTTTCTTTTCCTAAATTTTGCATTCTTTTTCTATCAGTGAGTGAATATGATCACTTCTACAAAATTCTGTCCCTTTTCTATCTTTAAAATGGCAGTACAGTACTAAACTGAAGAGATTTGCCATTTGTACCTGTGATTATTTTGTCAGTCTCCAGTTAAGTAATTTACATGTTCACATTTCCTTCCATGTTTCATGCAAATGATTAAGACACCCACCTACACCCACATATCCTCCACATACATACATACATATATACCTACCTACCTACCTACATACATACATACATATATGCTTTCTGGGCCAGTCTTTGAAAAATGTTTTACTTGCCAATATTAGAACTTTAGAAAGGAGGGGTTTTGTGTATTCCCCTATCTAATTTTGTGCTACCACCGACCCTTTCATTTGTTCATTCACTGGATATGCATTAAGTTCCCCCTTTATTCCATGAGTTAGGCATTAGGGAATTAAAGAAACTCAGTCCCTGCCATGAGGATCCTTTCATCTAGTGGGAGAAACAGAAAACATATAAAAAGTATAAGAAATAAATTATATTCTATAGTTGATCTCATGCAGTGAAATGAGACAAGCCTAGGTATATAATAATTCAGTAGGTGTTCAATTTAAAGCACTTTGTATTTACAGAATATTTTACCTTTTAAAGTATTTTGTTATTTATCCTTTAGCAGAAATTAAAAACTTCAGAGACTTAATGGATTATATCCTAGATGTTCTTTTAACCAATATGATTAATGGATAAATGTATTCAGAAACGAAATTTTCCCTTTGGTAGGAAAATTGAGAGATAACTACTGAATGGTAATTTTCTTTTCCATTTATATCTGGTGATGCTGACATTTCAGTAAGGTTTTATTGAAGCAATAAGGTCACTCACGAAAATGCAGATGATGAATCTAATACAGTGTTAATTATGCTTTATTTCATAGACATAGACTTGCAGAATCTGAGTCATAGTCAAAATGTTAATTATTTTATAATGATTAGAATAAATTAATGTAGGGGCTCCTTTTATATATTAATTAAAAGTTCACAATGGGATCAGCAATTCAGAAAAGCAATAAAATGTGGGTTGAATGCTTATTTTGTTATGAACTTTAGGAAGTTTATTACCAGAAATATCTTGAAAAGTTCAAAATTTTAGCGTTGTCACATTTTTAATGCCTTTTCTTTTTAGTTACTTCTGCAAGGATTATTGGTAACTTGCTATATTTGAATTTGACCAAGGCAACACTTTTCATTTTCTCTAACTGTTTCTTTTGGCTGATGTGATATCGTATTTCCCCTCCTCCTTTCTTCACCCCAAAACTCATCTTCTGCATCCCATCCCCGTTCCTCATCTTCTCACCGTGTACTTCATCTCTTACAGAGCTCTGCTTGCCTTCATTCGGTCCCTTCAAAATGCCAATGCACTTTCCACCATAGAGCTTTTGATTCTTCTGTTTGAAACGTCCTGTCACCAGAAATTCAATGACCTATGCTTTCTTAGCAGGCATCTCTTTTGCATCACTCTATTATCATTTCTCAGGTCTTGAAAAGTAGATTTCTCTTTATTTCTCCTGTCCCTCCCTCCCTTCCTTTTTTCCCTGAATCTTTCATTTTTATTACATTGTTATACCATCATTCCCTTTGTGCATAATGCAGTTTAACATGGCAGAGAATAAGTATCTGCCAAACTGCATGGTTTAGTCAAACTCTCATTTCTCTAACTGATCCTTCCTTTTCTGAGAGTATACCTTTGAAAGCTGGAGAGCATACATGTCATGTGAGAATGAACCACTACTCCCTCTAACATTATGGTTATCTAAAGTTATCTAAATATTTGAAATATTCGGTGCTAACAACTCTTGCCTTCTCCAAAGACTGTGAATAGAATTATTTCCAGATGGCCCTGAAGTTTCAGAATATTGCTACAGTTAACAAAAAGCTTTTGTAAATGTTATATTAACCACTAAGGGGCATGTGCTACCATTAATTTGTGTTATGAGTTCCTGTTGTAAATGGTAGAATGTGCCTGTACATGCATTTTTCTCCTTAAATCATATATAATAATTAGAGTATCGGTTGCTATGAATCACGGATACCAAAGAACTGACATTAAAGTACTTAAAAACATGTTAGGTGTGCCTCTTAACAAAGAACTAAGTTTTAGAAGCTATGAAATTAGTACACTGTTTGATCTTAAGAAAAACTTCTTTAAAAACCTGCTAAAACCAAGTGCAGGAGACCTGGATTATTGCTGTTAGGGAGTGTATAAAGTAATCCGTCTGTTTCTTTTCTTGTATTTATGTAAAGTAAATTAAGGCCAAATTATCTTTAGAATGTTATAGTTCTGTTTGTTACTATGAATAATAATGCAATGAATAATAGTGGTAGTATATTACATTCAATACTACATTGTTTTCAAAGTTCTTTATTTATGTTTATAGGAATTACATTTAAGAAATAAATTTAACATCAGTATTCCTGCTAATTAATGGTTATTTCCAGAACATTTCCAGAATAGAAAAGTCAGTTGAGCTCACTGTAGTTTGACTGAAGGAGGCTAAGGATTGCTATATTGATTGGACCAGTGTATTAACCGAAGAAAAAAGAAAGGTCATTGCTATTGTTAGTCCTAATACAAAACATCTGAAAAGTTTGAAGAAAATGGGATGGGATTTACTAAAATTCTCTTCAGCCCACTTGTAAACAGTTGACTTAAATGAAAAAGACAAACCTAAAATTATGCCATAGCCCAGGAGGAAGGAGTTAACCAACAACGAATTCAAGGTCATAAAGTATACTTGCTTTTTTTTTTTTTAAACAAGAAACCTAAGGCTATAGTTTCTTTTGCTGCTTGCCAACTTATATGTGGTTACCAGGGAAACTTCCTGTTCTAAATTATGCTGTGTGGAACTTATATATATTCTCTTAATTTAGACCCCAAATTTAGATTCCATTTAAAATAACTAGGATGTGGTAGGAGGGAGTTCTCTAATATATCACTTAACATTTGTAGTTTCTTTCTTAAAACGAAAAACTTTGGTGGAACATAAGTATTTGTAATTGTGTAAATCAATACATAGCACGTTTAACCATGTCATAAATCTAACCAGTCTGGTTTCTTTGTCTAAGTAGAATAAATTAGGCAAAAGGTAATGTTTTGCTTTGAATGATTTTATGTATGAATATTAAAAAGTATACCACAGAGTTTAATGTTTATATAGCATTTCCCTTTTGTATCTCTTGTGGCAAAATATGTGCTAGAAATTTATGGGCATATTTTCGAATGGGAATAAATATTTATAGAGTCTTGGAGAATATGCTACCTCAGTACTTTAATGAAACCTTGCATTCAGGTATTAGAGATGTCTATTCACTCACTCTTTTGTTTATTCAGCAAGCACACACTGCTCACCATTAGGTATAAAGCAATGTACTAAACACAAAGGATCCTATATCAAATGCTTTACTTACTTTCAAGGAGCCTGGAGGAAAATATGGCAATAAATCAATCACCATAGTACATTGCAATAAATTCTATAAAACAGAAATCCTCTGGGGGGCCAGGGTCATGGTGGAAGAACATCCAAATCAGATGGTGGGATCCAGGACCATCTGGATTCTTCCAGGATCTGGAAGAGGAAATACATTAAAGACTTTTTAAGCCGAGGAGTAATTCAGATGATCACATTTGAGAATGATAACTCTGAGAGCAGTGTAGAGGCTGGTGGGCATGAATCTAGACTGGAGCTAAGAACACCGCATACTTGGGAGACCACTGTGTTATTCAAGTATAGGATGATGAGAGCCTGAATGAAGGCAGTGGCAGTAGCAATGTGAGGAAGGGATGCCAAAGAGTGTTGACATGACAATGATATGGAGTCAAAGAATGTTAGAGAGGAAAGGGACTGTGGATGATGAACACTTGAATTTTATAGGTTAGGAAATGATAGCCCAGAAAATGATACTTACATATAGTCTAAAACTTAGACAAAGGGGGTATTGTCAGTGGTGAGTATGCAGTATTTTCGGGAACATTTTGTATCTTAATGTTAAAATAATAAAAAAAACTTCTGTAATGGCTATAAGGCCTGAAATTATACATTTTATTTTTTTATGCATCTTTGACATTGAACTTGAACAAATCAGAAACCAAAAAGGTAAGCCTGATGAATTTTTTTAAATTAAAGCCGATTAATTCAGTAAAAATATTTCAGCAAAATGTTGACCCTTGAATAACCTGATGTTAGAAAAATATTTTTATTTTGTTTCCAACATAAATTTATAAAATGCTCTTATGTTATCTAACAGTCTCTTAAATATCATAATATTCATAATGGAAAAGATGTTGGAAGATTGTATGATTAAATGCATTGTTGAACCTGTGGTTATTCTCTTACTAATATTACTCATAAAAGTGAACATCTGCATATAGCAGAAATATAGATTACAGAACTCTACCTGATACCCTGGACCCTTTCAAAATCATAGCCAAGATTTAATGTCACAGTAAATTGTAGGAGAAAATGACAAGCGTTGATCAAAATCATATCTCTTTTACCTTTCCCATTTAAGACTAACTAAAATCAAGATATATTGCATATCTGGCCTATATTATTTAGGGCCACATTATAATCATCAGTATAATAATCATTCAGTTTTCAAGTACTTGTGCTGTGAAATACACAGGGCAAATATGAACTACTTCACTGATTTGTGAGGAGGGTGTCTATATTATATAATATTATGACTCTATTAATTTACTTTGGGACCATATGAGTGTCCTTATACATGGTGTTTTTAAAAACACTACAAAATGGATTACTTGGGGCCATAGGCATTGGTCTTAGGAAAATCAATATTTTTTTTTATTTCATCATAATGCAAGTGCCTAGACAGGTTCTCACACATCATTGTTTTATTACTATATGTTTGTTAATAAATAGCTTATGGAATTTAATTTTATGTATATCTTTAACTTAGGTACAATTTTAAGCACACCTCATTTAGTATCACTCTAATAGACATTGCCATATTCTGTCTTAGCATAATTCCTAGTAATTCCCAATGCAGTTGATAGTGCAGTGAGGTTTTTTTATGTAATATGTCTTTTAATTGGAAATTATTGGCAAAACATATAATTAATAACATACCATGTTTTATTATAGAAATTTTCTCAAAATATATGATCATACTAAAGACAGGAAGGCAGACTATACATGTCAGATGCTCACCCTGCATTCGTTTTGAGACCATTTATAGTGATACGTTACATGGTACATCGGCCCAAAGAGATTATATATGCTTAGATGGGTTATATTTGTCATTTGTTAAACAATTTACAACCAAGGACAAAAGTTTGTAAAGTGTCTTGAAGTTTAAAAGTAATTTGTTGTAAAGAGAACAGGAATTTGTCAAATGGTTTGGTTTTACCTTCAGAGTTTACCCAGAATCTCACCTCCACTCCTTTCACCTTGGTCCACGCTACTGTCATTGCTGACTGAGTTACTGTAATAGCCTCCTAACTAGTTGATTTCATCAGAACAGACTAGGCTTTTGAGCAGTAGCTCTCAATTCTTCAAACCTCAGTGGCTTAACACCAAAAAAATTGGTATGTCTTGTTCACAGATGTCTACTTTCTGTTGGCACGGTTAAGGGGTCTGGAGGGAGCTTCTGATAGTCACTCGGAGATCTGTGCCTTTCACAATGTCACTAGCTGAATACAGGGGAAGGACAGAGACTGAAGAATCTTGAAGCCTCAGCATGGAAATGACACATGTCACTACTGCTCATCTTTCATTGCCCGACACCAGTCCCGTGGCCCCACCTAACAGCAGAGGGGGCTGGGAAGTAGACCCCTTTGTATGCCCAGGCAGAAAAAGGGGAACCGGAAACTGCTGAGCACTAATGGTATTTCTCATACTAGTTTGGAATATTCACACCCTTCCTCTCTATAAGACAGTCTCAACAGAGCAGCAGAAATGACCGTTGTCATGTGCCTGATCATGTTCCTTCTCTTCTGGGAATCATGAATGGCTCCTTGTTTCATTCAGAGCAAAAACCAATGTCCTTACTCTGAATCACAAAGCCAAACATATGTACGTACATACTCTGTATGTACCTTCCTGTATGTCTCTTTACTGGAGACCCTTCTTTATCACCCTGTTTTCTTGTTCTCCACAGCACTCACCATTCTTTAATATACTAATAAATATACTTGGTTATTGGTTTTGTCCATTTATCATCTCCTCTTACTAGAATGTAAACTACAAAAGGTCAAGGACTGTTTATTCTGTCATTTTAACCTCAATGCCTGTAATGGTGCCTGACATGGTAGAACATGGATGAATGAATGAACAGGATGCCCCAAGAACTATATTAGGATTCTCATTTCCTCTATATAGTTAACTTGTTTCTCATGTATTATGCTTCAAGAACCATGTTCTTTTTATTTTCCTTTCTTTTTTTTCCTTGTTTCTGACGGTGTCACTAAAATTAGTCATACAAGGACTTGCCCCAGGTTTAATGAGGTCCAGGTTGAAAACAGTCAAAATGAGAGATTGCAGCCAAACCTGAGGTACAGTTACTTTATTAAGAGATTGTGTCAAGGAGAGGGAACCTGTAGGTCAGCAGAGGCCCGATTTGGGGTGGTTGTTTAGGGTGGCTTTTGGCTCACATTGAATCAAAAAACAGAATATAGAACCATAAATGGGTCTGCTTTTTAGTTTTATTTATTCATTCTTAGAATAGGACTGTATCTGATTGTTAAAGTGAGAAAAGTTTTTTTTTTTAATATATTTTTTTAAGATTTTATTTATTTATTTGACAGAGAGAGACACAGGGAGAGAGGGAACACAGGCAGAGGGAGTGGGAGAGGGAGAAGCAGGTTTCCCATAGAGCAGGGAGCCCGATGTGGGGCTCGATCCCATGACCCTGGGATCATGACCTGAGCCGAAGGCAGACGCTTAACAACTGAGCCACCCAGGTGCCCCAAGTGAGAAAAGTTTTTATAGGGCTACCATTTTTTATACTAAAATCATATTCTAGCATTATAATTATGTTTAAGATTTCTGTGGACAGTTGCCTTATCAACATGATGAGCAGAGAAAAATACACATACATATCCACGTTTATATTGGTCGAGTTAAAGAGTGGGTATTTATAAAATAAAGAGAAAGAGTTAATAACATAATGTGAAAAGTGGTGATCTGACTTTGATAGTTGCAAAATGAAGAATATTCATACCCTCTTTAAAAAGTTCAATTGACAGGAGATGAACTATTAAAGAAGGGAAGACAGAAGGGAGTCTGGGTGAATTACTTGCTAGTGTGAGACTGATGATTGATTATGCCTGAATGGAACTTGAGTTCTTTGCCAGTGGACAGTCTTAATATACCAGAACCAAAACCCAGGCATTTACCATTAGCAGGAGGTCTTGTAAATAAGGTAGCGATGGGCTGGTTTGTGGGAACTGCTAGAACTCCCTGCTGCTATTCCAGTGAATTCCATTGTGGTCATCCTAACATTCCAAACCCCCCCCCTTTTTTTTTCATCTGAGACATAACAAGCAGGCTGTGTGCAATGGCAGAAAAATGACAGGGGGTGGTCTTTGAGAAAATTCACAACCTGATTCGCATCATATGTGCATGCAAATGATAGCATTTTTTGCTCATTTGTGAGGACATGGAAACGAGTGTTTTTAGGCAACTGTTTCCTACCGCAATAGGTATTTCATAAATAATCAACTGAAGCCCCACTGTATATCAGAGTTCTCCAGAGAAACAGAACCAATATATATATAAAGAGGTTTATTATAAAGATTTGGCTCACGTGATTATGGAGGCTGAGAAGTTCCCTGATCTGCAGTCAGCAAGCGGGAGACCCAGGAGAGCTGATAGTATTCCAGGCTGAATCTGAAGGTTTGAAAAGCAGAAAGGTCAGTGGCATAAAGTTCGAGTCCAAGTCTGAGTGTAAGGCAAGAGAAGAGCCTGATGTCACCGCTGGAAGATAGGCAGAGACAGTGAATTCTCCCTTATTCAGCCTTTTTATTCTATTCAAGCCATCAAAAGATTTGATGGGAACCACTGGCATTGAGAAAGGCAATCTGCTTTACTCAGTTTACCATTCAAATGTGAATCTCATCCAGAAAGACCCTCCAAGACAAACCCAGAATAATATTTAACCAAATAACGGCACTCCTTGGCCCAATCAAGTTGATACATAAAATTAACCATCACACCTGTGAAAAGTAAATTACTTTTTTTGAAGTGGGGGAGGGATCCTGGATGAAAAATACTTTCACTTTCTTGGGTCCCTTATAAACTAAATTAACCCTTAAGGATAAGAGGACTTTTATGTCTGCTAAAGATAGTTCATTTGGCATTTCACGCCTTCCATTGGGTATTGTAGTTAATTTCCGAACCTCTCTGTGGTTTTAAATATGCGTTTAGGTAACTGAGGGGGGAGATACCGTTCACTTAAACAATAACACAGTCTCTGTCCTCCGCTGTGGTTTACACTGCAGGATCTCAATCCTGACAGCACATTCCTATCAGCTAAGGGAGCTTTCAATACTCATCCCAGGGCTGCCATCCAGAACAATTGAATCTGGATTCACTGGGGTGGAGCCTAGCATCTGTGTTTGGTAAAAGCCCCCCAGGTGATCCTAATGGGCAGCCAGGATTGAAAACCCCTGATTCCATAAACCAGAGTTGATGGAGCAGCCCTTTACTGTGAATTGCCTTCTGCTTAGGAAGTGTCCTGTGTTGTCTGATATTGTCTGGAGGTCCCATCTACCTCCTTAGATTGTAATGTCTGCGCTTTGTCAAAAAAATGCCAATTCCTGGGTCTCCCTGCTGCTTCTATGGGGTATGTTGGTAAGTACTTCTGAGTTTCTGACCTCTACCACTGTTGCACAAAGTCCTTCTGTGGTTGACTGTTCCCTAATTACTCCCTAGGCTTATAGGGCTGGACAACTCAGGGATCCTCTACATTTATCACCGCTGAGTTCAGATTGGGCTTGTAATTCTGTTCCCTGCTGAAAGATGATTAAAACTCTGGTGTTGCATGACAACTTCAAGAAGCAAAAAGCAGTTTGTTTAAAGGAGTTTGCTTCAACCTTATGGAGTTGTATTAGGAAAACAGGCCCGAGGAGTATCTCTGCACACCTTAATTTCTTTGTCCTAAGCCTTGATTGTAGCACTTAGCAGTCATTCATTTTAAGGGTAACTGAGTGTCTTTCCCACATGTAAATACAAAACATATCTCTTGCTTGTGGCATGGTCTTTAATAACACACTAAAGGATCTATCCAGTGGCCTACAATTCCATATCATAGAAGCCCACACAAGAACAGTGATCACAGTTTTTTTTAACCAAAAATAGAGATGCATGGGGTGCCTGGGTGGCTCAGTTGGTTAAGCCACTGCCTTCGGCTCAAGTCATGATCCTGGAGT
Organism: Mirounga leonina; assembly: GCF_011800145.1. Classification (NCBI taxonomy): domain Eukaryota; kingdom Metazoa; phylum Chordata; class Mammalia; order Carnivora; family Phocidae; genus Mirounga; species Mirounga leonina. The sequence goes on from NW_023270323.1 coordinate 3,176,261, forward strand.
CCCGGGATCGAGTCCCACATCGGACTCCCTGCTCAGCGGGGAGTCTGCTTCTCCCTCTGACCCTCCCCCTTCTCATGCTCTCTCTCTCTATCTCATTTTCTCTCTCAAATAAATAAATAAAATCTTAAAAAAAAATAGAGATGCATGACAAGAAAGAATGTACACAGATAATGGGATAGAATATTTGAAATCAAGAATGACACACATGTCATGAGAGAGGGTCTTAAGTTCCCAATTTAGTAACAATATTTATACATGTAAAGCAAAGGGTAAATAAGCTGTTGCTGAATCTTCATGACAAATTGCAATTTAAGTCTTACTGTTCTTATTTCATGAATGAGGATGTGAGAAAGTTGCCCGAGTTCCCACAGCAAGGAAGGGCCTGGTTCTAAAACTCGGTCCTTCTCAGTATATCAGCTACTTTCAGCCTAAGCAATTTTTATTTCCTATATGATTTTTTTTTTGTATTTTGCTTAATGTGAGATGTACGGTTCTTAACAGCATATGAAGAAATCATAACATCTTAGAAACCATATCAAAATAATTTGTTTCTCAATTTAGAAAAGGTAGTAAAGTTAAAGGAAATGTTCTCTGACAAAACTAATGACATCCCCAGTTCTGAAAAGTCATATTTCACTTGGTTATGTGAGATTTAATGTAATTTGTGTAATGTTTTACTGCAATCTACCATCATTTTCAGGGGAAAAGAAAGTCGCCCACTGTCTGTCATCTCCAAACTGTGACATTCCTCTTTTACAACTGCAAAGTACCCTGTGGAGTTGGTAGATGCCAGGCCTTTTAAGACTTTACAAAGAGTGGAGGCCAGCAGTTTTCAAACAGAAATATTTACTGAGGAGCTAATCCATGTATCAGAGATCTGAAGAAAGAGAGCATGACTAACAGCTGAAAATAGGGCTCATTACTGGAGCAATCTGCAAGGAGCCCAGAGGGAAGTTCTCTAATTCTAGAAAGGATGTGTTTTAAAAGGCAAGGCCAAGAAATGGAGTTAGATGGAATGATATATTTGAAGTAAAAGATTGGACACACTGACTCAAGTTACTGAGTATTAATAAGTTATGACAGGACCTCACACAGCCTTCATTCAGGAGTATTTGCCTACCTGACTAAGGATGTTGGCCGGTACTTGATGGTATATAGTAATGCAGGGAAACAATGTGTAACTGGCATAGTTATGTGAACCTTTGAAGACCCTTTTTATTCCTCTGAGAAATGTACTGGGGACTTTCCTGTTGCCATTAGAGATCTTGCTGCCTAACAGGGAATGAAGAAGCTGATAATAATTTTGTTTCAGCTTGAAGCAAGAAAGATAAATTTTTTAAAATTTGGTTTTGCTAAAAGTTAAGAAAAGCTGACACAAGATGCTAACAGTAAGTTCTCAGGTCTCCCCAGTGGGTAGCCATTTGTTTTAGAATGGGAGAACTGATTTTTAAAATCCTTCTGTGAGTTTAAAGGGACAGTGAACTTAGTTGCCTTGATCATGCAAAATGCCTTTTATTCTGGGTACCTTCTGACTATATTTTTTGAAACATTTTGTTATCAATGAAAATGAAAAGGCAAACAAAACAAACGAGACACAGAGAAAATTAAAATAATTAAAAGGATAACTTCATCACATAAAAAGTTAATACTGACCACAGAGGTTTCCTAGGAGCAAGATGTGCTGTGTTTTATATATAGATTATATAGATATATATATATGCATGCTGAATGTCACAGAATAGAAGTGAAGAGAAAAATCCTAGCAAAGATTCATCAGCGCCCCTGTTGTAGGATGTCTCCTAGATGCCAGCATGAAGTTTTCTCAGCAACGCTTCAAACTGGGTGTCAGTAACACTTCCTCTTTGTAGATTGAGAGATTGAAGCCAAGATGTGGGAATGACTAAAGCAAGACCCCAAATGGATCTCTGATTCAGAGTCCATGTTCCCAAGCGTTCCCTTCAGTCGTGGCTCCCTCATGGGGTCCCTGGATAGGGTTTCTCATCCTCTTTAAGTCAATTTTCAGAGGACTTCTTAACTTAAAATTAGATTATGCCTTCATCTTCGGGAAAGCGAGACATCTGACCTAAGCTGCCAGTGCTCAGAGCAGGAGGTAGAAGCCCAACATGACTCCCAGATGGAGCTGTGAGTGAAAGCGCAAAGCGGGCTGTGGCGGAAACGCCTTCATCAGGAATGTGCTCGGCGATATAGATATACCGACATTTATTAAATATCAAGGCATTGTAAAGCAAACATAAAATGTTCAAAACCAGGAAAAACTCATCTGTGGTGTTAGAAGCCAGAACAGCAGTTACCCTTGGGGGCGGTGCGTAGTGCCTGGAAAGCAGCACAAGGGGGCTTCTGCGATTCTGGTCAAATTCTCTTTCTTGGTCTGGTGCTGGATGGGCACATGGGTTCAGTTTGTCAATTTTATGAGCTCTACATTATAATCCATGTATTTACCCAGTATTTTCTTATGATATATTATTTGTATTTTATCCTTTTGTTTACCGTATATTTCTGTTTGTACATTTCTGGTCTTTAGGCTTCAGTTTCTTTCTAGTTGTTCCATGTCTTTTTTTTTTTAACTCTGTGTATGAACAAAATGTATGTGTGTGTGTATAGTGCATACGTGCATGAGTGCGTGTGTGTGTGTGTGAAGCCCAGTTTGATTGCATCTCACCTTTGTGGCAGAAGGCCAGTCACAGAAGGCAAATCAACTCTGAGGAATGCAAGCACATTTTTGTGCAATATAAACAAAGTGGGGAAAAAATAATAACACTAATGGTTTCTGAATGAAAGGAAAATATCAAGTACAGAACCATTGAAGGAAGAATTTATCACTAAAGGTTTAGATGATATAAGCAAGGAATTTGATTATATGAAATACCACGGTCTTCAACACAGAGAAAATTGAAGGTGAGGAAAAATGTGTGGTGTGATTGTAGCCTACGAGGGTTGAAAAACCCTGTGATCTATGTAAGGGAGTTAGACCTTGAAAAGAAACAGATTTTCAGGTGGGAACTATTACCTGAACAAACATTTCCCTTCCAGAATTCTGCCATTCTCAGACTCTATGCTGACCTCACCCTCTTATAATCCTTTTATGGCTACTGTCTTCCCCATGTAGAAGTTTTCAGTGCAAATGATATTAGACTTGGAATATGCCATAGAAGAGTGGAGATTTAGTATTTCTTAAGTAATTTCAGCATAGGTCACTGCCTTTGAAAATCTGTCTCTATGTAACCATCTTAATAAGACTTCATCTTTTGATAGCTTTTTTGAAAATGAATACTTAACAATGGGTCACCTCAATTTAATGCAAAGTATCAGGAGAACATGAAAGAAAATTAAACCACTGTTAAAGACAGATGGATTCTAAATGGAATTTGTTCTTCTTACAAAATCTAAAGATAAATGCAGGGAAATTTCCCAGTAAGAAGAAAGAAGGATACAACACATTGTTCATAAAGCACAGAGAAGAAGCAAGCTCTCAAGAGACAAAAAGGGCATACCTTGCTCTGCTATATAATGAGATCTTCGATATTCACAGATGAACTTGCCATTCACAGGTATAAAAGTAAAACAGGACCCCACGTTCCGACAGATGGAGATAGGGCAGAAATCTCAGGCAAGTGTATATTTATTAAAATCAGGTTGCAGATATTTGCAGTACAACGGGTCTTGTAAGGGGAAGTTTTTAAGGCAACTTGTGAGTACAAAGTCAAAACACAAAAATAGAGGTTTTGGAACGAATTACCATCAGGTGAGTCTCTCATCAGATATTTCCAGGAACATATTAGGAGTTAAATTCCAAATGCTCTGTTCTGATGGCAGCAAAATATATGATATTTGAGTAACAGTTTTGTTACTAACCAATTTATGATCTTTTTATTTCAGTGCAGCATAAGGGACATGATAAGAATTTGCTGCAAATAAATGACAGCTTTGTTGAACAGGAACGTATTTTTTTTTTAATTTTACAACAATAGAATGGGCCAAATATCCTTGTAAATTACATTAATGAGATAGATTGCTACTTTTAATGGAGGCTCTGTGCTCTATGCTCTGCCTTATGCAGATTTGCCAGTTAATAAGCCTGAACAGTGTTTCTGTTCGTGGAAAATGAATCTGAAACGATTGTCAGATTATCTGTTTGGCATGCCTGGCTGGTGTCTGGAATGGCACTTTGCTAATGTGCTATTACTCAGTGTCATTAACCCACACAAATGATTGAAAGGTGAATTTATATGTGTATCAGGGGGCTCCGCACAGGGGACAGCTGCAGTGAAATGCTCCAAAGGATAAAATGAACCATTCCTTTTGGATTTCCATTCTTTAGTTTTTGTGTCCTTACTCAGAGATATATGATATTTAAATAGATGGAGAATAATCAGGCAAAACTATTAGCTAAAAAACACAACTTTGCTTTGCATCAGTGGCATAAAAGTAATATAGTTGAAACATGAATAGTCACGTATCCCTCACAATCCTCATATCTGAGGGATCTTGGCAAAAAAAGGCAGATAAATTAAATACTTTAGAACTTACTTCATATAAGAATATTTTGGAAACTTTAATTAGAAAAGTAGAACTCATGATAGAAATGCGAAATGAAAGGCTTTTCACTCCATCATAGGAATTTAATTTACACTTGTGTGGATTAATTAAAATACGTTAGCATGGAAAATATCTTTTTCTTTAAATAACACATCTATGACAGACTGTTACAGCAAAGCCATTAAATGGAAGCTACAAGATATTTTCTATTTTGGTCTCTTTATTAAATTTGGTTTGATATTCCTTCAGCAGATATTTTGATGTACATGAATGTTTTCAAATTCCAAAGGCTTTGAAAATTTTGAATAGGTTTGTAAATAATGACACATATTCCTATTCTTAAGGAAATAGAGAATATGCAAAATATGCTCTGTGATTTCTATTTTCGGCAGAACTAGATTTTTTTTTTAGATTTAACAGACATTTGAGGCCTTTATTTATTTATAGTTATAATATATATGTATTATTTTTAGTCATCCAATTTTAAACCAAAATCACCATTTCCAGGGAAAATGTTTTTTTCTGCTTTTAATTTCAGCCTCCTCACTCCTGGCTTACTGTGTGTCCCTCTCCTACTCTTGGCCTCCATAGAAATAATCAGTCATTTTTAAGTTTCAGTCATTTTCCCTATATTTAAATTTAAGAAGTTGAATGAAGGATTTTTTAAAATTTTCTAACTTGCATTTATTTTACTTGGATAATGGTTTTTATCTTTGTATCTTTTCTTTGATAAGGATAAAAAAAATTGTAGTGTTTCCCGACATTCACAGTAGATAGCTGGAACTTTTTCAGCACTATTTATCTTGTTGAGAGATTAAATATTTCATACTTCTTTTTTTCTTTTTTCTTTTTTAACAGTGCAGGTCTTTGAAATTTAAACAGAATAATTAGTAATCTCTGCCCTGCTAAGCAAATAGACCGTAAGGGTAATTTGGACTTGCTGGAAATAGGTTTTCTCCAGCACCTTTTAAAAATATTTAACAAACCAGAAGGTTGCTTATTTTCCCACTGTAGTAATAAATGTTTGTTAAGCATAAAATTTGATAAATATCTGGGCCATCTCAAAACCTATTATGAAATAACCTTACTTTGTTTTGAGTACTCACTCATCATGACTTAAGTATCCTCACATGACAGCTGGCTTCCACAGAGCAGGTGATCCCACAGAGAGCAAGAGGTCAAGCAGGAAACCATACTGCCTTTTATACAACCAACTCTCTAAAGTTCCACACCTTCCCATCCACCTTATTCTGTTCATTGGAAGAGAGTCACTAGATCCAGTCCACAATTAAAATGCACCAAAGAACTTGTGGACGTATCTTAAAACCACCATGTTAATTAAGACAGAAAATATCTCTAGTCACTGAAATTAACACAACAATGAGATTTATTAAAGGTTTTTACAAGTACAATAGTAGGAGCTTCCTTTGAGGGTTGAGATTTTTTTTAATCTTATTTGCCCTTGTATCCATAGTTCAACCCAAACATAGATTTTTGGCAGATACCAGTACGTGCTGAAAACTGTAGAATCAATCAATGTCTCCAAAGGCTGGGATATGTTTCCTAAACATTTAAAGTTTTACTGCCAATATTTTATTCTTCTTGCTCTGCTTCCAGTAATGTTAACCTAGGGGAAAATAGAATTAAATGAATTTATTTCTTTTAATTTTAAAGATTAGTTATGAAAGTTACAAGTGCCCCAATTTATCTCCTAATTACTATCCAACTTATGTGGAGTTTATGGGGAGTATATGTCGATTACCTATTATCACATATTTATTGCCTACCTTTAAGTAGATTTCATAGCTCCATAAAAGCCAAGATTTTTGCCTGTCTTGTTCAAGGCAGGATCCCCAGCATTAAGGTATTATTCAGCCTTGCATAAGTACTCAATGAACGTTTATTAAATGAATTAAAATATTCACTGAGGGGAAAAAATATTCACTGAGCTAAGAATGTCAAAACTTTAACTTGTCATTTGCAAAAATTCCAGTTAGACATAGTTATACTTATTTGGAGATCTTCAAAATATCTCTCCTTGTCTCTGAGCTAAAGTTTTCAGTTTATATGTAAAAATCTATTTTTGAAATGTACACTTACAGCTGCTATCCAGATATAGGCCCATGGGAATAACCCAGTTTACTTGATTAGCATCTTGGCACCTAGGAAAAGGTAGGGTGAGATATGGGGAAGTCCAATTTTACAGTCAAAATATGGTCGAGAGAAGCCTTGACAACTTGTGAAGAGGTGCAAAGAGGAGGAAATCTGCACGTGCCCTGCAAACATGGGAGAAATCACTCATTTGTAGTTCTGGTCCTGAAATTAAAAAGGAAATAAAATGTGCAAATCCAAACTATTGCTTTTTTTTTTTTTTTTTTTTGTTAAATCCTGGGTGCTTTGGATCCATTTATATATAAATTTGTCACCATTAGGTTTTCTAATTTCTAGGATATAAAATTGCTGTAGATCCTAAAATACACTACTGAATATTCTCTATTCATTTTTATCCATCCCACATGTTACCCAAAATGATGGTGCAGATCTACCTTAAAGAACCACTAAATCTGCTCAGAAAGGATGGGAGTAAGAGAAAGACTATTTGGCTTCCTTCTTACACGGAAGAAAAGTCAGTATGTACAGAGGAACTAGAACTTTTTTGTGAACCCCACACAATGATTCATATACCTTCAGAGTTCAGAGGTGCTTCAGAGACCAGGTATTCTAATCTCCTGTTACCAAATCAGAGAATTTGGATAATTATCTACTTTAAACTGTGCCGATATGACAGTTTTCAGTTAAATGTCTTCATTCCTTCATTTTTGGGGAGATGGAAGTTATGGACGGCAGTGTGGCATGAAAAGCTTCCCCTGACAGGAATGGTTGATACAGGGACTCTCCTCAAAATAACTTACCCACTTCTACTCATCAGTGTTTCTAAGTCTTTGTGGCTGTTCGTTTTAAATTTTTTATTGTTTACTTAACATAGCCTGCTGGTGACCCATACAGTTTTCATTTGGAACTATGTGCTTTTGTAGTAGGATGTCAGGCAGTTACTTGGTTCTCACTATCACTGGGGACGTACTTACTCTCCGCCTGGATTATCTCCCTGTGAGAAGCTCTGAAAGAATTTCTTTTTCATTATTTAACACCCGATTATGGTATTTCATTTGAACATTAAAACTCTTCAGGTTCACTTACTTTGCCCAAGGTTGAAATGTAGCACTTAACCTCATTCAGGAAGCTAGTAAATTTTCTAAGTTCTGAAAAGGATTCTTTTATTAATTTATTTTTACCTTTTTTTTTTTAAGTTTCATAACTTATACAAAAGATAGATAGGAAGACAGCCTCAATAGACTCAGGTTGAAACAAAGCCTATTTGGAATTGTTTTCATGCTTATGGTAAGAGAATAAGACAGTCGGGCACCTGGGTGGTTCAGTTGAAATGTCTGCCTTCGGCCCAGGTCACGGTCCCAGGGTCCTGGGATCGAGTCCCATGTCAGACTCCCTGATCAGCAGAGAGCCTGCTTCTCCCTCTCCTTCTGCTGCCCCCCCCCCCGCCTTGTGCTCTGTCAAATAAATAAGTAAATAAAATCTTTAAAAAAAAAAAAAGAAAGAAAATAAGACAGTCATGTGTAAGAGAAATTCAAACAGTAATTCCCATAAATTATTTCAAGTGCAAAATGATGTGAATTGTTTATAACTAAGAAATGTGTCTTTGACATTGGGAAGTGTTATTAGTGAAATGTTATCCTGTATTTAATTTTACTTTCTCGTGGATAATGCATGAGCACATGTGATTATGTTCATAAGTTAAAGAATTTAAAATAGCACTATTTTAGATTCTCTTACTTTGCTGGCTTAAAAAAGCCTTTCACATACCATACAGAACACCGTCGAATACCAATTCCTAAGGCTTGGAAAGAAACTTCTCTAATCAGACTCTTCTTAATGGTGCTGTGCTCAATACTTGTCCTTTTTACCTGTCTTTGACTAATTCTCATGTCTTAAAGAAAGATGGAATGGCTCTCAAATGCTAAGATTAAAATGCCAGATGCAGCACATGAATCAATTGTAAATGACAAAAACGAACAGTAACAATTTCATTTCCGTAGGAACCACTTCATTATTATGCAGCCTGCTGCTGATGCCCCCTTTTTCCACTTCCTCCCAGCAGGCCCACGTAGCCTTCACCAAATATTTTTTTCCTTAAAAGTAAACCAGTACAGAGCTTTTCAGATGAGCCTTATGTTGTAGTTCAGTATTAATACCTTCCAGCTAGATTTGATTAGGTCACTGAAATGAGGTATTTCTTGTCATCCACAGATCCAGCACTCTTTGGCAATTTGATAAAAATGGTACCTGGGAATTATAAGTTGTATTGCCCTCCATGTAAGCTCATATTTTCAGCTTCTATAAAAGGATTTATATTAATATATTTAATCTTGCACTTCCTGAGAAAGCTCGTTTACGGTAAGGGTTAGCAATCGCTTTATCAAAAGGCTCCTTAATCTATTATTCACTGCATATTAATGATTTAATAATACAGTTGTAGAACTTAAAAATACTTAGGACAGAAACCTCCATTTTGTTCACATATCTTTTTCCGTCCCCTAGACTGTCCCCAGTGGGCAGCACTTGCTTCTTACTCATCTTCGTGTGTGGAGCACCCAACACTGGGGCTTGAAAATAGAGTCAACATAGGTCTGCTCAGTAAATGGATGGCTAGTTAAATGCGGGTCAGTGCTGCTACAAGGCATAAGCAGAGATTTGCATTTGCATTACTCGGAGGGTTACAATATGCCCCATTGTCATAAGCCTCTTTGTCCCCTGAGTCTTGGGCATGATGCAGGTTATCAGTTTTTACTGGGGGGGGGGGGGGGGTTCAGTACTGTGACTTCTTAGGCTTGCAGTCCTGTCCTCTGCTCTATGCTTCCCTTTCCTGCTTCCCCTTAGAATGGGTGTGTGCATCCTTCTGCCTCATGGTTTGTTGTCGGAGCTTCAGCCTCTGCTGGTGCCTTATTCTACGTTCACCACAGTTGGGCTCCTCCCCTTTTAAATCAGGAGAGCCTGGTGTCTTGTGACGCCGAGACCTCTCCTGGCCCTACTTCTTCCTGAGCACCGTTCCTCTTGGCAACAGAAGCCTCTTGTTCTCACTTGTTGGCGATGCTTCTGCACACTCAGCGGCTCCACAGTCCCTGGGACCACATGTCCCCATGCAAAGGTGGCAGTTTGATCCCTCAGCCTGCTTGCTGTTCCAATCCCTGACCTTTTCCATCAGCCCTCTCTTTCTCCTCCATGTGAATGGAAGCCTGGTTTTTCTCCGACATGAAAGCCCAGGGGTTAGCCTGTGGGAGAGCACAGCATGTTGGAAGGTGGCAGCTGGAGGACTACCTGCCCCGACAGAAACACATCAAATGATCATCTGAGAGACTTCCGGGTTTCCTTGTTTAAAAGGCAGACAGATCAAAGACACTGCCACCCTCCAAGATTTGAAGACTAGCAGAGTAGCCTCGGGCCTTCACCCCCTCGTGACCCTTAACTGTGTACCAACCGTGTGTTATTTCACGTTCAAGTGCCTGAGTGTGAGGTGACTTCACAGTATGTGATGGGACTATCTCCCTTAACCAAGCGATCTGGAAAATCAAAGAGTACGCTCACATATACACTTAAATCTCTTGACTATACCTGTCAGCAAGAGGAGGGCCGTTCATTAATTATTTGAATACACTGGAAGAAAATCCCCTGTATAAGTTGTTCTTAAATTTGCCACAAACCCAGGATACATGTTAATAATGATTGTAAGTTTTTCTGGGAAAAGTTTAAAATACTACAGATCTTACCTCTTCTCATTTTATCCGGAAAGCTTTCTCTGACTTTCCCTTAAGACAGAATTACTTCCTGTGTGTTTCTATATTACAGAAACTCACCCTTGAACTAGGAATTACTCTTGAGGATTTCATTTTTATATTCAAGGTTAACTTGACTGTGTTCTCCACCACAATGCTTTTAGACTAAAAAGGGCCTTTATGAGCAGGGAATGCGTCTTGCTTATGATTTGATCCCTAATGCCTAATACAGTATCTGGAACATATTTATCACTCAGTGAATATTTCTTGGACTTATAAATAAATCCATAGTGTACATTGTACCAGTATCCTGTGGCTGGTTTGAATGTTCCATGTTTCCATCTTTTGTTGTCTAAATTTACAATTATTTATTGTGTGTCCACTTTGGTATAATCAGTATACACATACATAATGTCAGACAGAAGCAATTTATGTAGAGAGGGAGGGAGAAATGAGGGAGTATTGGGGAAGTACTTTGACCATCCAATAACAGTTAAAGAGTAGCAACAGCCTTTTTTTTAAAAAAAGATTTTATTTATTTGAAAGAGAGAGACAGGCAGGAGGAGAGGAAGAAGTAGACTCCCCGCTGAGCAGGGATCCCATCCCGGGGTTCTACCCCAGGACCCTGAGATCATGACCCTGAGCCGAAGGAAGGTGGTTAACCAACTGAGCCCCCCAGGCGCCCCGGCAGCTATTTTTGAATATGGTTTTCTTTATGGTCTTACAGCATATCCTTTTTCCCTCTATTCCCTCACCTAAAAAAAAACTAAAGTTCTATCGAGTTGATTGAGGAAAGGATTGTGGGAATCGGTAAACAGGTAAAAAGTCAATAAATAGTTCCAACTGCCAATCATCTCACCACAAGATAAAACTGAGAAAATCCGAAGAAGTGAAGGATTTCCTCTTTTTCGGCCACGTTTGCGTGTGGGGAAGGCTATGGTGAGCCAGCTGGGGAAGCGCTGTGATTTCACCAGCAGCATTACATGCATGGTCAGGAATCTCCGCCTGCGTCCACTCTATCCTCTCCGATTGACATCCTCTTCGGTGGCAGCATGAGGTCACACAAGGGAGGAGAAAAACACCGGGTTCGAGCTGTGCCACAGCATGCGGAAGGTGGACCTGCCCCATTAGGGACCCAGAGTTGTTGCTAGTGATTTCTTTTTTATAGAAATAGACTAAGGATAATGTGACAGAAACCAACTCAACTGACCAGAAAATAGTGAGAATGTATCATTTTTTAACACTACCGTGAATCCCGTTTATCACCTTGAGATAATGTTTCTAAGGTAAAACTGAAGTCATCTTCAGATGAATGGGAATCCTGCATTCTCTCTTTTTAGTTGTGTTTTGAATGAGCCAACAATTTCTAATTTGACTTAAGAGAACATTTTTATACCTACATTTGAGTATAATGTGTTTATAATACAGTATTTTAATCACAAAGAGGGTAATGACTTCTTTCTCTGATTTTCCTCTTTTGACATCAGCTCAACTCATTCTTGCCTTCTGCTCTATATTGGAAAAGGACTGTACTGCCTCTTAACTTTCCGGGAAGAATGAGTCTAACAGTGTGTGAGTTATTATAAATTCATGCCTTATGCTATCCTTGGAGGAAGAGATGTTTTGCATTAAGAAGTCTTCCCTTCAAGTCTTTCTGAAAGAATAAACAGGGGACCTGTTTATATCCTCAGAGAGTATTTAACTTAGTGGAATAGTTATTCCTGTCAGTCATTTAAAGTTAAGAATTGTGAATATTTTCTGTAATAATAAAATGTGGCTTTTCAGAATGTGATATTCCAGAGTATCAGAAAATATCTGAAATATTTAAAACCATCCATTGTGCCTATGTAGAAAATATCATGTGCTTATAATTTTTGTAAATAACAAGCATCTTTCATCTACAAGAAAGGTAGGGAGAATTCTAAGACAGCCCACAGAAATACTTCCTCCCAGTGTGAGCACCCTGAAGAATCCTCTCCCACTGAGTGTGAGTAGACCCATTAATATGATGGGATATAACTGCCATCATCATTACATTATTTGGCAAAAGGGATTTTGTAGCTATAATTAAGATCCATAAACAGTTGACACTGAGTTGGCCAAAAGAGAAATAATCACGTTTGCTATTTAACTTATTCCACAGAGAAAAGGTATTATTATAATGTTATTAAATGTTAATATATAAAAATATGTTTATAAGTTGTATGTTAATATGTTTATAAATATACTATATATAAATTTTAACTATTATAATATAAAGCTATGATTACTTTAAATTTAATATGTATGTATCCATATGTATAGCCAGAACTCTTCAAAAAGCAAGTTTATCACAAGTAAATATTACAAAACATGCTTTGTACTTTACAAAAATAGTTTAAATTTTGATACCACTCATACAGACAGTTTTAGAAGCAGGCGTGTAAGGTGTAGTTACCCAAGACAGTCCTGATAGGGGGCTCCCTGGTAACTTGTTACTCTTCCTCCTTTTTTAAAAACACAGATTTCTTATATTTGAACCAAAGAAAAATTCACTTTCACAAGAAATAATGAAATCTGAGTCTAGTACCTGTTTTAGTATTTTTGACTCATTGCTGTTATGAAAAATAACTGCAGTTGCTATTTAAAATCACTGGTAAGGTGCTTAATGTTATATGAATTATAGTTCATACAAATTCCAGATCCATAAATAAGAATAAATATGTTGCATCTGTAGAAAATTATTGCAAAATACTTAGATATTTCTAAGAATGCTAATTGCATGCAAAATTGAGAACAGTGTTATTTAAAGAAATGAATGTTGACCACACTGTATTGCAATGCATTCTATCACAATAAATAATTGCTTTTCGATATTAAGAGTCCTTTAGGGGAGTTCTTTTAGGCCATCCTGGGATCACATGATCCACCATCATTGCAATATGAGATGAGTTAATGCCACATTCAAGTCCCCCATTTACTTCAGATGGAGTTGGGGCCCACATTAACCGTTGTGCCTCCAATTCTATGATCGTTGATAAAACTGTGGGCAGGGTCATTCACAAGGTTGTTAGAATATTTACAATTCACAAAGAAGTTTATCAAATCCATTGCATCGAACTGGGTTGTAATTATAGTCTATTTGTATACATTTATTGTATTTTGTCCATTTACTTTGTGACTTCCGGGTCTGATGTATTCTCAATCAATGGCATGTGCATAATCGTTATTGAACCAAAATAGACAATGGCAGGTTTGGAGCCAGGATAGTCTGATGCCTTAATGGGCCTTTAAGGACTTTTAATACACAGATATTGGCATGATACAGTGTCAATTGAGTAAATGACATTGTATGTTTTGGGGTTTTTTTCATCTTTATATACAAACCAAAGTCGGCTCTTAAAGAAAACAACAATTACAATGCCTATGAAAGGACTTGAATTCCAAGTGTATTTTTCTATATTAAATATAGGAAAAGACTAGGGATTTGAAAGGAAATTCAAGAGTTGGGAGGAACAGGAGAAACACTAAACCCATGTAGTACTTCTGCCTATAATCGAAGAAACACTTTCAAATGGGACACAGGTTTCTTTTTAACTTTATATCTTTTTCTTAAAAGAGATGTAGTGAGTAAACAACCCAGGAAAATTCCTTCATGGCTGGCTGGAGTATAAATCAAAAGGTGCTGGGAATGTCCACATAACTTTTCTGGAATTGCAAGAGAACTCAGAAATCTTTTTAGCGCAAGCCAAAGGAAAATGTAATTTTAGAATTCATTTGTTTATATATTAGTAGATGAAATCTTGGGATAAAAGTTAAATTGATGGATATAAATTCCTACTATATCATTTACATTTGGGGGCTACTATGAACTTCAGTATTCTATTAAATAATAGTAATCCTAGCACTTACTGAATCATTATGAGGATTCAAGGAGTTAACATGTGTAAAACTATATAGGAAGGACTCAATACAAATCAGATCATTATCATTCATTTATTCATTTAAATCAAAATTACCTGTGTGACAGAGAAGATATATTTTTATAATCCACCTACTCTGAAAAAAAATGAGAGTTTTAACTTTGAAAGGCATTAGAAGCGATCTCACTGAAGTTTTTCCTGTCTTCGGTTAGTTCTGGTAAGGGGTTGTATATCTTGAGATTGAGAGGGAAACAATGAGAGACAAATTTTGTAATTTTAGAAAGAAAAAGGAAGAAATGGAAAAGGCAGAATGAAACCGTATGTTAGTTTCTGTGAAAAGAGAAACAGATACGTAAAGGAAACGGCAGAAATATCTGTCTTCATGTTTATTTTTTACCTGACTGAAAAATCACACCCAGCAAAAAATGCTGTTGGTAGAAAGATGTGATGTAAACATCCTCTCAACCATCTTTTTATTTCAGTGGCCTCTATTTCATGGCCAAAACAGAAGCAGAAATGTAATCTTTATTTCAGTGGCCTCTATTTCATGGCCAAAACAGAAGCAGACATGTTATGGTAATATTTTCAAATGTAGTATTATGGGGCAGGCCTGTTCATACTAGGTTCCACTTTTGTTAGTTTGAAACTCCTAAACCTGTAAAAAAAAATCTGGCCTAGATTAATGGCAGTTTGGAGCCTCATTTTCTTATCAGCTGTATTGAAATAATGTCATAAAAAATTTTTAAGTGAGGCGGTAAAAAGTACCCACCCCCCCCATATGTTCAAGCAGAAAAAAACAAAGAACATGTGGATGAAAACACAAAGATATCTTTATCATAAGTAAATATTCTTAGACACCAAATGCTATATCATATATACTATTCACTTTTTTCCTCCTATTCCTTATGAAGCAAACAAACTGATCTTAGACTGGAGATTTTGGACTCACTTCTAAGGATAAACTCTCCTAGTTCAGCCCCATAAAGAAAGCTGTTCACATTTCTGAGTTCTGTAGGACTGAACTCTGGAATTGGGTTAGCAAGTTCCTCTGTTCAGAGTCTCCTCGGGCTGAAATCAAGGTGTCAGTCCATGCTATAATGCCCTCTGGGACTCAAGCCCACGTCCAAGGTCTTTGGTTATTGGCAGAATTCAGCTCCTTCAGTTGTAGGACTGAAGTCCCCATTTTCTTGCCGACTGTCAGTTCTTACAAAGTGAATCTCTGTCTCTGTCTCTCTCACTGTAAATCGCAATTTCTTTCTTTCTCTCCAAAGTTTGTGACTAAGGATTCGGAATTACAGTATCAGTTTTATCCTGTTACCACTTGTGCTGAAATATCAACAGCATTAAATGCACAAATAGGAAATGTGAGTGCAGACCAGAAGGCTTTAAGCAGTATGCTGTCGTCCCATTGGTTTCTTGGAGTATTTTCTCTTGTGCCTTTCCCAGACAGATGAAAAGTGACAGAAGTGCTAAGAATGTTTGATATGGTCTGGGTTCCTGGGTGGCTCGGGTTAGCGTCCAGTTCTTGCTTTCAGCTCAGGGCATGATCTCAGGGTCCTGAGATCCAGCCCCACATCAGGCTCCCTGTTCAGTGGGGAATATGCTTCCCCTGTCCTTCTGCCCCTCTCCCCTCTCTCTGTAAAATGAATACGTAAGTCTTTAGGGAAAAAAACAACAACAGAATGTTTGCTATGGTCACCACAGTTCTTTGAGAGTGGATGGATAAAGAGGATAAAGGAAAGTTCTCTTGTTCATGCTTGTTTATTTTAAGAAACACATTTTTTCAGAGTATATCACAAATGCGTGCTCTATATGGAAAGTGGTTCCTTTCTCTTTTTATAAAAAATATTTATTTACAACCCATGTACATAACAGGTCTGAAGAAGGGAAATAACAGAAAAATGAGTGTATTCCTAATGCTTCTGAATTCAGATTGAATGAACTCAAAAAACATTATCAAGAAGCATGACTTATATTATTTTTGAATGTGTATATAAACATGTAAGTGAAGGCATTTTTAAGTTATGTCAGCTGATTTGGAATTCATTCAATAGTATCATGTATATAAAGTCCATAGTATTTTCGGGAACATAATATTTTATTGCTTATGTTACTCATGTTAAATATTTTTGGTTTTAAGTACTTATGGACTTAGAAAATACTCTCGTTTGCTTTTAATTTTCTAAACAAATAAATCTCTATCTTCTATTTGTGTAAGAAACATAATCTTTTAATAGTATTTGCTTAACTATCAATGAATGTGTTATGCCCATTAAATGTAACAGAATGTGTAATTATATTTTTAAAAAAGAAACCTTCCTCTTTGTACATAGGTACATAACTTCACCTTCTTCAATTCACCTGAAATTTCTAATGTCCAAATTTTGGATAAGTCTTTGAATATTTTTAATTTCCTTAATATGTCTTGGCTCCAAGATTTTTTTTAATCAGGCAGTATCTTTTATCTAAAAATCAAACCTAAAAAAGCCATTTACTTCACTTCAGAACCAAATTAATCTTTTGCATACAAAAATTAAGAAAACTCTAATGACACAGTCCATGACAATGCACAGACTTATGACAGTTGAGTTTATCTAAGCAAATTAGTCTGTTTCTACCATTGCTATGGTTAAGTTCCTTCAACTCAGTGAGCTCTCTATCCTTACAACTGACTTTCGTGCAATCTTCTTATCCTACTCGTACACCTTTTTCATATCTAGAGAATTTAAATGTAAAATTAACTTACATTGTAATTTTTTTATCTTGAGTAGATTTTCTCTTTAGTTTTGTGATTTTTTTCTCTCTTAGATAGCTGGTGGTCTGCTCCATTTGTTAATATTATACTCTAAACTAAGGTTTAATTGCCTTGTTACCATCATTACTGTCATACGGCAATTAAAATCGAGGGAAAAGTGTACCTCTTTGTGCAGTCCCTCGGGAGTATAGGGGGCTAGATGTTGTTCCTCTGGGATAAAGCCCACAACTGTCACCCACAAGGCTCAGGGGGCAGCAGTTATTCTCTTAGCAAATAAACTAACCTCTAGGGCCTGGCCCTCACACTTTTGATTTCAGACACCAGTGGATTCAGTCATCTCTCATGGGCTTACTGAGATATCAAACCAAAATTCCAATTTATTTTTTTTATTTTTTTTAAGATTTTGTTTATTTATTTGACAGAGAAAGAGAGCACAAGTAGGCAGAGAGGCAGGCAGAGGGAGAGGGAGAAGCAGACTCCCTGTGAGCAGGGAGCCCAACGTGGGGCTCGATCCCAGGACCCTGGGATCATGACCTGAGCCGAAGGCAAATGCTTAACCGACTGAGCCACCCAGGCGCCCCACCAAAATTCCAATTTAAAATGGAAACCATGAACATTACATGGAGTGGAATACTGCCCTGGACCATGGTGGTGCGTTATCTCCCCGTAGTCTAGATACATGGGAAATAAAATCATATGGAATGCCAAGTTATTCATGTACAGTAAGAACTAATATCTCAAGGACAAGAATATCATGGTCTGTATGACAAAAGCATTTTCTCTTTGTAAGCATATGTGCATTGAAAAATAAGTAATACATGTTGTTTGGAATCAGGGCAAGGAGAATTAGATAAATCATATGGCTTTGGGCCATTACAGAGGGACACCAAATGCAGTAGAGAAGGTCTTGCTAATGGAAAGGGAACAATATAAGCCCCTCCATCTATCTCCAGCCTAGACATGACTTTGCCAGTGGGAAGAAATTCTTGAAGTTTATTGCCCAAAGTTCATACTCTCCTTGAACAATGTTTGAAAGATATTTTGAATATTGACTTCTATGACTCCCCTTTCCATGTAATCTCCTGAATGATTAATGGTCCTTTGCCTTCTCTAGGGATGGAGACACTCTTTTTAATACATACATACGGGGGCGCCTGGGTGGCTCAGTCGTTAAGCATCTGCCTTCGGTTCAGGTCATGATCCCAAGGTCCTGGGATCGAGCCCCGCATCGGGCTCCCTGCTCAGTGGGAAGCCTGCTTCTCCCTCTCCCGCTCCCCCTGCTTTTGTTCCCTCTCTCGCTGTGTCTCTCTCTGTCAAATAAATAAATAAAATCTTAAAAAAAAAAATACATACGTTTTGCTACCCCATTCTTGTTCCACTGAATTTCCATTTTATAGTTTAACATTAAGAAGGCAATATAATTTCTTGTTATTTCCAGGTTTTTAAGGAATATCTCATTCTGGTCTACAAATATTGATGTGTATATTTCTTAATGTCCTTCCCATAAACTTAATCATAAAATTATATATAAATGGCTAGCGGATATTTGGATACTGACACTTTGAAATCATTAGAAAATGAATTTTACAGGGGCGCCTGAGTGGCTCAGCCCGTTAAGCATCTGCCTTCAGCTCAGGTCATGATCCTGGGGTCCTGGAATCTAGCCCTGCATTCAGGTCCCTGCTCAGCAGGGAGGGAGTCTGCTTCTCCCCCTCCTTCCTGCTCATGTTCTCTCTCACTATCTCTGTCTCTCTCAAATAAATAAATAAAATATTAAAAGAAAAAGAAAATGAATTTTACAGATGTGGACATTTAAAAATATAAGTATATGTTATTAAAGACAACTGCAACCAGAAGATGATTAATTCTAAGTCCCATTCTATGTTCAAGCATACCTAGGTATATTCTACCAGGTTAAAAAGTCAGTCAAGTATATGCACAGCTAATTACATGGTACTTCTAATTCACCTCTTCTTCAGTACGTCATTTCTCCTCCTCCACATCCCACTTGCTTGTTTTCTTACAAAGCTGCCAAGAAACTGTGAACAAATGTAATGTCTGAGTAACTGCTTGCTCTCTTAATGACCTTGAAAAATTACTTGCTTCATTAAAAATTCACAGAAAAGAAAGTTTTTGAGAAGACTGACATATGTAATCATAGTACCTCCTGTTATGCTACTGTATTATTACAATCTTACAAACTTGAAAAAGTATCTCAAAGACATGAACTTTGCTATAGTTACCCAATTATATCAAAATTTTCTGATTTTTTTCCCAAAAAGAATCATACACTTTTCTGTATATAGAGTGTAAGAAAGAGAAAAACAGAAGAGACTGATGATTGATCCTGTACATTTTTTGATACTTCACAATAACTATTTCAAACAGTACCACAAATTTCCAAATGAAATATTTCAATTTTTTTTAATTGAGGTGAAGTGCGCATAGTATGCAATTAACCATTTTAAACTATACAATTTGGTGTCTCTTAGTGCCTTCACAGATGTGTCTCTAGTTTCAAAACTTTTCATCACCCTGGAAGAAGGCTCTGTACCCTTCAAGAAGTGGCTCTCCATTCTTTCCTTCCCACTCCCCTGAACCACTAATATGCTTCCTGTGTCTGTGGTTTTGCTTATCCTGGATTTCAGTGCTTAAATTAAAATTCTGTTTATGCCTTGATTTTATACCCCATTTTTCTTGTGGAAAGAGATATGGAGGGGAAGGATGTAAAATCCTAAGAATAAATCCTGAAAACTAAAAAGATGGCAGTGTCATTCAAAGAATCCCTCTCTTACCTCTCCCACAGCAAGTTCCACACTGTCTTGTATGACCTGCTTGCTGTCTGTCTCCTCTTGAAGGCTGGAATCTCTGTAGTATTAGTGCTTAGCAGAGTGCCCTCGTAACATTTGCGTGCTTGCTGTTTGTTGAAGGGATGGGGAAGAGAGAGAAGAGAAGAGGAGCTGCTCACGGATAATATTTTACCTAGATTAATAAATAGGGAAATAATTATACTGGATTCTTCGTCTTCTCTTTTTTCTTCTTTCTTCATTTCTTTTTTCCCCCTTTGTGTATGCGCTTGTGTGTGTGTGTGTGTGTGTGTGTGTGTCGTTTTTGAGGTATGCCTTTCCTGAACTTTCTTCGAAAAATACAGAATTTGCCATGAAGTGTATTTGTAGAATTAAATTGACCTTACCTTAAGTTATCCAACATTTAGCTTTATTAGCATATAAGCAGTAATTATGTGTGTGTGTGTGTATACACACATTATTGTCTACATTGTCATGAATATTGTCTATGTTGTCTATGTATGTGTGTATTATCTATATTGTCTATATACACTTGTCTATATCGTCGATATATGTGTGTATTGTTCTCTAATATGTAAAAGAGCTACATTTAATTATCTGGGCAAAGCAACCTAATTTTATTTTGTCTCTTTTCTTTGTCTAGGCATTCTTTCCTCTTGGCACAATCTGTCTTCCACCCCTAGCCCCACCTCCTGCCCAAAGCATCAGTACTCAGTGGATGGGTTTAATGAATACTCACCTAGTACTAGAGTAAGACATATCATTAGAATAGTGCCTAGGGAAAGGGGAGCAAAACTATCCAAATCACTTCCTCCTGTATATTTTCCCTAAAATTTGTTTTTTTTATTTTGCATGACATAATGGGAACTCTAATCTTTTAAAAACTCAGTGTTTTTAAAACACTTTTAAAAACCCCATTCAGTTTCCTACAAGACAGCTTGCTTCTGATAGACAGATTGCCCACCATAGAGCATGGTGGGTATCATTTCAGCAATGAATAATAAGATAAACATTTTCCTTTATCTCACCGTTTTTTTTTTTTACTTCTTGCTGGAAGATAATTCTGCTAATACTGGCAGGTCTGTTTGGGATGTCTGAAAAAAGTCAATGGGAAATAACAGCCTTTTCCATAATTCTTTAAATGTCAGTGTCCATGAGCCTTCATTCTTGTTGGTTTAGACCAACAATTCTCTTACAGGTGGGATGTTAGGAGAGTATTTTAATCTTCTGTTTCCAAGATTCTGTGAAGATAGTGCTACATGTTTGATTTATGAGCAAGAACAGGTCATTGTTGATTTTACTGAATTCCTAAGGAAATTGTTTTCTTCATTTTGAATTTCCTCTGGGTAACACATCACATTATCTTGTATGGGGGTGTCTGCGGCTCGCTGTTCAATGCCATTAACATACATCTGGGCCACCCTTTGTGTGGAACTGTCCCCTGGTGAAACCCTCAGTTGTCTGGGATGGAGAAAGACTGCAATTTACAGAGTCCATTATCACCTCTGGACGTGTAGAATGATAATGGAAGTGACAGAGGTGCAGCTGAAAATTGGCTCTTAATATTTTATGTGTTCAAGCAGAGGATTGGAAATCTCATGCTGCTCTTTAGGGAAAATGAAGTATGTGGGATTTCTTTTTTTTTTTTTTTTTTTCTATTAGAAAGTTATATGCAAAGAGTTGACTGCACGATTTCAAAGAAAGTATTACAGCACACTCATTTTGTGTTAACCAATACTTCTCATTACAGGTTTAGAGGGAAGAGATACTTCTAGGTGAAAAATTAAAATATTGCAACAAAGTATATCTAGCACTGAAGCAAAGTTTTAGAACTGACAGTTATAAAATAATGTACCATATACATTACTGCTTTGTCTTAACTGATGTACTATGTCTGAAGAATCACAACTATTTGCCTAAAGATAGTATTGCCAAATTTGGGGGTTGCTTTTTCTTATTTTCCCCAACACATTTTTTTCTGACTTACAACTTTGAATAATGTTTCAAGAGCCATCATTGTCACATTAATTTTGAAAACATGACTCTTTGTCAAAATTTTTTAAGTGTTTAAGACATATATGATGGAAAATAAATACAGCTTCTGAAATAGTTATATTTAACATTTACCTCAGTATATTACAATGCTAATAATAGCACTAATGAGATGCTTGTTGAAAGAATCTTTCATGAAAAATGTAGTTACTTTCTGGCTTGACTAGGATGAGAAATAAAACAGTGCCCTTTTTCCTTTTTATAAGTATTTTATTACTTGTCATCCATCTTATTTCAAACAAAAGTAGTAAGATATTTTCTTAATAATAAAAGACTAAATATTATTGAAAGTTAGCAGATGTTAAGGTCCTTTGTGTATTTTCTTGATGTATATTTATGGTATCAAGAATTTTTAATTCTTCTATTTTACCATTAGTGACATTAGTGTCCCATTACTGCCGCATCATTAATGTCTCAGTTTTACATTTTGAGGGATTCAGAGATGAAGGGATAAGCTTGATGGTTTGTTTGTTTATTTCAGTTGCTTTTCAGAAATGACATTGCTTCTGGGGCGCCTGGGTGGCTCAGTCGTTAAGCGTCTGCCTTCGGCTCAGGTCATGATCCCAGGGTCCTGGGATCGAGCCCGCATCGGGCTCCCTGCTCGGCGGGAAGCCTGCTTCTCCCTCTCCCACTCCCCCCTGCTTGTGTTCCCTCTCTTGCTGTGTCTCTCTCTGTCAAGTAAATAAATAAAATCTTAAAAAAAAAAAAAGAAAAGACATTGCTTCTGTCAGTGTTTCTTTTCTGGAAATGAACATCACTTTACTCAGCTGTAAGTAGGGAAAGTTTCAAGTTGCTATGGTGGATTTCAAGCCTCATTTAAATCAGCAACGCCTGCCATTTTGAATAAGGTCTCTGTAGATCCATTTATTTAGATGTGTCATTTGATTCAGTTGCTACGGGCAGGATCAAAGTAACAAGACTTCCAGATTGAGATTTAAGGAAAAGTCTAAATGCTACAAACACCCTGTCATAGATGCCTAACTAACTGACTGGATTATAAATTTCTCATACTTTTATGACTGAGTCAAATGTAGTCTTTACATTGTATGAAATCAATATTAATACCATTAAGTTTCATCACTACATATTTATTATGTGTCAAGCCAAATATTAGGCACTTTTACATATGTTCTCTATACTACATTAGTTTGGGGGGGGCGGTTTCCAAGTTTATGAGGAAAAATATGCTTGTCTTAGTCACTGCTAGCCCCCAGTCTAATTCCAGTTCCTGGAAATTAATAGGAACTCAGTAAATATTTGTTGAATGAAAAAAGGAATTACTTTGATTCTAGACATGATAATTAAAATAGCTACATAGAAAATTTAAGGGATGGTTTCATAACCATCCTGGTGTTGGTGAAAAGGACAATGCTTCTCTCGTTGCTTTTGGGGACCCACAGTGTAAATAAATAGAATTCCAGAGATGAAAACTTCATCAAGTTGGGGCTTAATTGATTTTCTATTTAGAGATGGGCCAGGTCACAGTGTTTTTTCCTTTTGTTACCAGATACAGTTTCTCCCTCTGGGCCCTGCCAGGTCTAAAGTGTCAGTGTTTAAAATGTCGATTTTCTTTTTAAATAATATAAACCATAAAATGATAAAATGTTAATCTTAACAGCTTTCTATGTAAAAGTGTATGTCCCAGGTGTTATTACATACCATATTTCCATGTTAAAAATCTTCAGGCATTGTTGGTAGTTGTAATTTATCAAAGGAAATATGTAGGAAATTCCATTGCTTCACACTTTCTCACACTGTTGAACATTATGAACACTTGGAGCAGATCTGCATCTGTTGCCACCACGTTCTGTCAGCTCCACACTGAGTTAGAGCTGTTCTCTGCACTGTGTATCTGGTAACGCTAGGCCAGGAAAGCAGGATATGGAGACATTTTTGACAGTCTTTCCTTAAATAGCTCCATTATATACTATTATTAGAATTTGAAATTTAATTCATATATATATATATATATATAATTTAATTTGTTCTTCAGACAATCTCAAGAGGTAGATAGGACAGATAATGTTGTTATTGTACTTATTTCACAGATGAGGGAACTAAGGCCCAACAAGGTTGTATGTTTTGTCCTTGGTGACAAGATTTTCAAGTGTTGCATATGGACCTATAACCCCAGTTCATAGAAGTCATAATACAGTGTCCAGAAATGAGGTTTAGGTCTCTTTTTTGAGTTAGGGCAAATCCTGACCGCAGGAGAAATCACACTCGCAATTCTACATTAACTAGAAGAGTGCTAGAATAAAAGTGGTTGCTTCCTCTCCTGATAAAGTCCCTCCCACCTTAATTTATCAAAGTTGTGTCTACCCTAGAAGGGCTAGCTCCAAGTCCCTTCTTCCTGGAAGATCCTTTTTCCTGCAGATTTCTTTACCTCTATTACAATATTCTTTACAGTCTGCCTTGTGGTAGACTTCCTGTTGTCTATCATTGTGTCTTAATGAATTTAGAATTAGGTAGACTTGATTTCTTTTTTTTTTTTAATTTTATTTATTTGACATAGAGACAGAGAGAGAGGGAACACAAGCAGGGGGAGTAGGAGAGGGAGAAGCAGGCTTCCAGATGAGCAGGGAGCCCGATGTGGGGCTCGATCCCAGGACGCTGGGATCATGACCTGAGCTGAAGGCAGACGCTTAACCGTCTGAGCCACCCAGGCGCCCCAAGGCAGACTTGATTTCTAATCTCGGTCCTGCCACTATAACTAGCTGTGTGTCATTGGGCAAGTGGTTAAATTTTCTAGTAGAGCTTTCCTTGTCTACATATAGGTCACCTACCTCATAGGGGAGTTTTCAAGCTTAAAATGTGTAAGTATCTCTGCAAAATATATAACATTGCAAAATATATAACAATATATTGTTATATATATATATATAACAACAAAATATATAACATTGCAAAATATATAACAATACAGTAAATGCTCAATAAATAGTAACTATTATTGGCCTTTGATTCTTACTAGAGTTTAATTCAGATATTCATCTTTTTAAGAATCTGGCACAGTAGTTGGATACTGAATTTTATGTGAATATCTGTTATCTATCTATCTAATCTAATCTAATCTCTATGCAGCAATTACTGGACAAGCTAGATTCAGAGTAATCTAAGAAAACGTTTCTAGATAAAATACAACATTTTCCACATGCTAGAGAGGAGCTAATTTTTTTATCTTGCTTCCATGGCTCAAGGTACTATGAATATATTTTAAAAATAATTTTTATGTGGAGTCAATTCTTGACTGGGTCAGACAGAGAAACAAATAAGCACAAATGATGGTAAGCTTCTCCCAGTCTACGTAACTGTGTGAGTAGGAATAATAGAGAAGTGCTGTGAGGACCATCCAGTGAAAATGGATAGAACAGGGCACCCAAATCTTACTCAAACAAGATACATATTTAATGTGCCACCATTTATACACCAGAAAATGAACTGATTTTTTTAAATATTGTGGTATAATTTACATAGAATCAAAACTATCCTGGGCGCCTGGGTGGCTCAGTTGGTTAAGCGACTGCCTTCAGCTCAGGTCATGATCCTGGAGTCCTGGGATCGAGTCCCGCATCGGGCTCCCTGCTCGGCAGGGAGTCTGCTTCTCCCTCTGACCCTCCCCTCTCTCATGCTCTCTCTCTCTCATTCTCTCTCTCAAATAAATAAATAAAATCTTTAAAAAAAAAAAACTATCCTTTTTAGTTTACAGTTCTATGAGGTTTGACAAATACATTCAGTTATATAAGCACCCCAGTTGTGTACCAACACAGTTAAGGAATTTGGAATTAGGCAGGCCTAAATTTAAACCTGGATCTGCCACTCTAAACCAGCATGTCATTGAACATTTCCCTCACATCCAAAATACTCTTCATGTCCGCTTTTTGTCAGTTACTTTCCTTACTCCCAGCTTCTAGCAACACTTAGCTATTTCCTGTCCCTATAGGTTTTCCTTTTCCAGAATGTCATATAAAAATAATAATAAAATATGTAGTTTCTTTCTCTGATTTCTTTCATTTAGCATAATTATTTGAGATTCAGCCATGTTTTTGTATATGTCAATAGTTAATTCCTTTCATTCCTGAGTAGTATTCCATTTTATAGATGTAGCATGGTTTATTTATCCACTCACCAGTTGAAGGTTGCCTACAATTTTTGGTAATTATGAATAAAATCACTATAAGCATTTATGTACAGGTTTTTGTGTGAACATAAATTTTCAATTCTCTTGGGTAATATCTAAGAGTGGGATTGCTGGGTCATATGGTAAGTGTTTTGAACTATTGTACAAAATATAATGAATGACAGGCATGTCACACTGGTTTTTTAATTTAGTAATTCTAGATTTACTCTGACTTCTGATATTAAGCATTGTGTAAGATTTTCTTAAATAGTCATCGTTTTGAGCATAGCTTATTGAGTATTGAGTAACTACTCTATGTAAGAATTTTAATATTATACTATGTAGTCCCTCAGAGTGTATCACCATATGGGCTGCTAATTTTCCCTGAATGGATTGAGACAATGATTTTTGGATTCTCATCTACTATTTTGTAGATTTTTTTTCTTCTATCTTCACAATTTGCCAGATTGCCCTCTGGCTACTTCTTCCTGCACTCTGCTCTTCTTATTTACTATATTTTATCTATTGTATGAAAGTAAATTAATGTAAATAACTTGTTAGTTAAATTGTTGGTTACTTAAGAACAGATGGGCTCTGAATGAGGGCATCTCTTTTAGGTACTCTCATGAGAAGTGTATCCTTCCTTCATTCTTGATACTTTATAAAATCTGCTTTTCTAAAAACCAGTCTCTTTTTTGCAGGTTCTTTTGTTATCTTCCAGAAACTTGACATTCCTGATAAGTAATTTCTTTGGTATTATCTTAATGGTAAGATGGAGTCACATCCCAAATGTGCCCTGTCCTCCATTCCAGCAGCGAAACACCCCCATCCTGCACTACCCAACTTAAGACTTATTTCCTCCCTCTTGAAGAATGTATTCTTGGGGTGCCTCGGTGGTTCATTTGGTTAAGTGTCCAACTCTTGGTTTTGGCTCAGGTCATGATCTCATGGATTGTGAGATTCAGTCTGGGTCAGGCTCAGTGCTCAGCGACGAGTCGGACTGAGGAGTCTCTCCCTCTGCCTCTACCCCCACTCACACGAACTCTCTCTCTCTCTAAAATAAATAAATCTTAAAAAAAGAGAAGTATCCTTGTTTCTAACTCAGATTGCTCAGAAAACTCATTTATTGCTTTATTATATGCTGTCTGTCTTATAATGCTTTTAAGCTTATCTTAGCAAGAAAATTGTCAAAAACTTGATACATTCTCCCCTAAAGTGCTGCCCCTTGTATTAGATACATTATTGCTACACCAATAAATATTTACGGATCGATTGCTTGATTAGATGGTATAAGGCAGCATTACTAGGAGTATCATTTTACCGAATTTGCATACTTGGTGCTCTGAGTCTGCCACAGAGTACGATTAACAACCAAACAAAACAAAGCAAAACTCTACATGCTGACTGTTGCTATCACAGGATGACAGAAAAAGCCCTATTTGATTCCAGATGGAGGAGAACAGAAACCTAAACTTCATTCAGCTGTTGCCCTTCTTTTTTCACTGTTATTCACCTAAAAGAAAAAAAAAAAGATTCATCCCTATAATTAATGTATCTAAGAAAAGAAGGAGGGGGGACATATGGAATGAAGCAGAGAAAGTAAGAATGAAAATGATACATCCTTCTAAGTAGGGAGGGAAAACATAAACCTTAGTAACTTAGTTTGTAAAGCATTCTCTGAAATTTGAGACATACATGATATATGAATTGTCTCTAAACCTTCTCCTTTGCAAAAATAGAAAAGCAAAAGGCAACTAACTAATAATGAAAATAAGTTGAGTGAGGTGACAGCTTTGTCATTTTTTAAATTGGATTCCCTCTCTCCTTCTCTTCCGGAATGACGCCCCCAAGGCTGTGCCTCCACAGCTGTCAGTTTAGTTACCTCCAGCGTTATTAAACCCTGCAGTGAAGGTTCCATTAGAATAAATCTACCAAGAGTCGCTATTTATATGCTTCTCTGTACGTTTCTAAATGTAATTGAAGACTGCTTCAATATAATATTTCAGTTAATTTTTTAATGGAGCACAATCTTGGATTTGCAGAGTGATGATAATCCCCCTAAGACCCATGAAGAGCCGAGCTAGACTCTGAGCTGCAGAAGTCAGTGGAGGAGAGAATTATTAGTCCACTGCTCCAGTTCTGAGGACCGTTCTCCTTAAGCCTGTGGTACATGTAATGTCCTCTTGGCTAATTGTACTGGTTCCTAAAGGACTTCATAAGGCAGTCCATTATGCCTACCTGTTGTCAGGCAAGTATCCTGACTGCGTCAGTGGGACTGCTGAGGCCCACAGTGGGCTTCCCAAGATCGCACAGTGAATAAGGGAAATGAGGTTAATAAGAAGCAGGTCTCCATCTAACCAGTGCTCTTTTCACTGTGGAACTCCATGTTAACAAGGTTAACCCCAATTCGGTTGCTTGTCTCTCTATTTCCAATATAATGTATGGAGAAAGTGTTGTTCCATCAAACTTTAGTAGATTATCAGCGTATATGGAGATGTACTATTTTTAATAGCCATCACCATGACTGAAGACTAAGGAATTCATTCTGTCAGTATTTGAAAAGGGTGGTCGGGCTTAATGGATTAACATACAGTTATATATAAAATAAAACACTTATGACTTAATTAAAAATTTTGTAAAGTTAGCTTGATTTAATCTTTAGAGAAAAACAGAATATTTGTATCATACAGTAAGGAACAGGTCAAATACTATCATCCCTTAGACTTAAAATTCAATAATCCCACAGAAACCCCATAAGGAACAATCTTAAATAGAGACAACAAATAAAGAGCTCAAATAAACTTTGCTACACTTTAAGTTGGTAAAATTCTATTTAGAGACATCAATTGCTATGTTGTATCTCTAAAAAAGTATAAACTGAAAATTGAAGAATAAGATAACAAAAGGGCAATATATACAATTTTCTAAGTTCCAAAAGGAGGAATTTTTTAAATTCTTGAAGATTATGGATTTTGCAGAAGCCTGAGGGAGAAAGATGACTGGCCAATAGCTTTGATTGTTCATATAAAATCTAAGTGTATTTAGGCTAGCAGATTGGTCTCATTAGGCCATTCGAAGGAATCTCTTGAGAGTTAAGAAGTCTTTGGGAAATAGTACTTAAAACACTAATTCATACTGTGAGCACGAAAAATAAGTAGTTTATTACCCTCTAGTAGCTTCTAATTGAACTTGAAAAATGACAACAGAAACAGGCAAAGGCCTCTGAGTCCCTCCCTAGTCTCTCAGTGGCCCCTCTAGTCTGGTCATGTACCAATCTCCTATTGCCTGTGTCACACTGGCCTCCTTGCTGTCTCTTGGCCTATCCAAGCTAATTCCCAGCTCAAAAGTCCTGCACTATCTGTTCCCCTCCTGGCGAAATGTTTCCTTGTTCTTATCATCTAGTCCTTTCCTGACCAGTCTCACTGAAATATTATCAGCTTCCTACTCACTCTGTCTCCAATAAGCATATTTCTTTACATGTTCTCTCCACTGGAATGTAAGCTCTTTGAGGGCAGGAACTGTCTGGTTCATCGTTATGTCCTCTAAACCTAGGGAACACTTGCCAGACATATCAGCAGAGTAAATAGCACAAGAAGAAGCTACACGTACTAGATATTTTGTATAAATGTGTGCGTGCGTGCGTGTGTGTGTGTGTGTGTGCATATACTCATGCCTGGGACTTCTAAGAGAAAAATAAAGGATACCTCTCTATATATTTGTTATTTAGTACACTGACTGTTGTTTAGCAAACTATTTAGAATACATTGCTAAGTATTCTTTGTAAGCTTGCTATTATTTTTCCTAACCAAAATTTTTCTAACTGCGAATAACAGGGGCAGAAGAAAATAAATATATGTTGTTACAAATAGTAGGGACTTTCAAGACTTTCTAATTCCCTCTCTTTTTGGGAAAGTCATGCAGTTGTACAGTTAAGGTAAATGAGACACAAAATAGTGATATAGTACGCAGAAGCACATGTCTAGT
This sequence comes from Mirounga leonina, assembly GCF_011800145.1. Taxonomy (NCBI): domain Eukaryota; kingdom Metazoa; phylum Chordata; class Mammalia; order Carnivora; family Phocidae; genus Mirounga; species Mirounga leonina. Next base: position 3,206,284 of record NW_023270323.1, read on the forward strand.
AGACTATATAAGCCATTCTTCAAACTGGGCTTTTGAAGGGACTTACCCAGGCTGCCTTTCTTTCCTCTGTGCTGGATTATCCCTTCATCTACTTGCCTGGCATCTGTTGGTCTTGGTGGTTTCCTATACTACTTGACTTCATGTAAGTGACTTATTCTGAGACAGTGTTTAAGAGCCCATGCTCCTGAAGCAGACTGGACGTTGACTCCTGACTATACCATTCACTACATCACTAGGATGTTATATCATCCTAGTTAGGTAAGTTACATGACTGTGCATCAGTTACTTCATCCATAAAACTGTGATAACACTACTTATTTTTTGCTGTGATCATTAAATAAAATAATTTATATATGTGTATATATACACATAAATATGAAAATAGGAATTACACCTATTTTTTACAAGATTTTTAAAGCATTGGTTTGCAGTTATTGAGGATAAACAAAAACTGAGTAGTAACATATTAAGCAAATAACACCTAGCCAAAGTAATTTAGAAATGTCTTTCTTAGTTAAATATTGATTTAAGAAAAAAACACCTTAGATAGATTTCTTACCACTAACCAAGGAGTTCTCCTTCAACTATTAATTCAATGTAAAACAATTTCCCTATTATCTTTGAAACATACAATTTAAAAAGTTAAATTTACTGCAAGGAGAGTAATAAATTCATTTAAAGCCCATTATGAATGATTTTTATATCATGTCTTGATTTAGCAGTGCTATTGCTTCCTTTCATTAAGCTGGATAATGATGAGATGGCCGCATTTGACCATTCAAGAAGTGCATAGAAATGAAATGCGAAAATGAAGTCTGGTGGGTTTAAATTGAACGTAACCCTTCTGTACCCATTTTTCAACCAGTTTCTCAAACACTCTTGAATTTAAACTGCCTTCATGAAGGAATGCTTTTGTGTGGTCAAAAACCAAATTTAGGTATCAAGTGTTCTAAATTCTAATGTTGTATCAGATCTATTTCCAATGGCCTCGCCAGTTTTTCTTAGTGTTTTTCTTCCTCTTCTCTTTTTAAAAATCAATTAAGTATGGCTTAAATTTAATATTTGTGACGTTCTTTTAAGTTCTTCAAATGAGTGACTCTATAAATGCAAAATATCATTGTTAATTCTCGAGTGCCAAAAAAATTACTTAATGTTTGTAAAGTTCCCTGAAGATGAAAATCGTGATGTAAACACTAAGTGTAAGTTTATTAAAGAAAACCATGTTAGACCTGTTTGCTGATGAGCACTTTTAAATTTCATTTCACTGAACTCCTTTCAAAAGTTCGCTGAGGCATGGTGAAATGTTATTCAAACACTCCAGGAATCTTTAATCTTTCCCTTGCTGCTGCCCTTTCTTCTCCTCCTCCTCCTCCTCCTCCTTCTTCTTCTTCTTTTTTAATCTTTTTAATGTCAGGTCTTAGGAATTCTAATTTTCTTTTTTTAGCCATCACCATTACTACCATTTTGAAACCTATATATAATACCTTAAATTGTGTGTGAATCTTACTATCGATGCACTATTGTCTTTTTACTGTAAGGAAATAAGTAGAGCCTTTTACTCATACTCACTTAATGAATTATTTATTTATCAATTAAAATCATACCAATATTTGAAATAATTATGAGACTACTGAATAATTGGAGAGAATCTTACATCCTCCGTTCATGGTAAGTGATAGGAGTTATCCCTACTAACTTAACTATTAATGAAGGTTATAAAAAAAAAAAAGTGATCTTGTTTGAATTTCTCACATTTAGAGAGCGAAGTACTTTTTTCAGTGTGACTAAATTCATCTGGGCTATCTCTTTTTCATTTCCATTCCCTTCTCTAGTACTAACTCATAGGGAAAAAATTAAAAAGCCAGTAAACACACAGATAAGTCATCTCCCACTGAAAATAATTTGGTGCCTCCCTTTATCCCATCACATATCTTTCTGGCATCTCTACCCAAGTAGAAGAGTGGTAAGCCTATCTGTGATTTTAAAATGTCTGTATAGTAATACCAGCAAAAGTAGCTGAGGGTAGCTAGCTACCTTGCCAAACAGAATAGAAGTGGTCGAACTGCCAGTCAAAAACAATAGCAACAGTTGGCTAAACTGTGGCCACAGAGAGCTGGGAGACAGGAAAGAAATATGAATAAGAGAAGACAATCAGTATCATGGGAATGTATGCTCTTGGCTCGTCCTCTCTCCCTTTCTCACATTTCAACTTCTAGTAAGGAGTTGGTGAAGGAGTAGTGCCATGAGATATAAGAAAAAGATTGACATTCCATTTCTTGGTGCTTCTGGGGTCACTACACACTCTGACATACGGGTTTATGTTTCCCCCAATTAGCCAGTCAAAATGAGAATGTTCATTGTTTTAGGAAAATCCACATTGACATGAGCATCTCCTAAATTTAATCTGACTTCAGAACACTTTTTTTCTGAAATACCATTAACATCCCACTTCTAAAGCCAGTGTTCCATAGAATGCATTTTGAGGAATGATGCTTTAAAAAATCAAACAAGGTTTAATTACATTTTCAGCATACCACATTAACAAGGAAATATATAATAGTTTTTTTTACAAGTTTTCCTTCAAAAATAGTTCAAATAAAAATTACTTTGTTTCTGAAAATATTACTCTTTCATCTATCAGAAGCATATGTATGACGCTAACCATATCAGATAACTAAGGGGCTGTTTGTGTGTTGTTAAATAAACTTTGTCTTAAAACATAGAAAGGAGAAGAGGAAAAAAGAAAACAAAACCTCACATTAACACTCTTATTTTTGCTAAATGATTCCGATTTTTCCTCTTGAGTTTATGGTTCTAATGGCCTCTGAACCCTTTTTCACATCATTCTTGCCAGCCATGCTTATAAATCTTTTACATTCTAGAAGCTTAAGATGTTTCATTATTTATCTGTATTTGTTGGGGCTAGCCTTGATGAAGAAGACTATTTATAATGGACTGCTTATTGCAAGGGCCTGTAAAAGAAAAATAAGCTGATCGTGGCCTGTGAACTTGGATGTGCACCAGAGGTATAATTTTTCTTGCTACATGACAAGGCAGAAGGAGACTGAAATCTGTATTTTTGAGGATTTAGGGATTATAAACATAGACACATAGCTTGTGTCATCTTCCCATGGGAAGAAGGAAGGACACAGCATTTAAGGATGACCCTAGTACTATAGGCCCCCAGTTTACTGCTGGTTGACTTCAGTGTGTAGGGATAACATGAAAAGGAGAAGGTATTTGTAGCTCATTTCTAGAAAACTAGGTATCTTCAGAAACCAGTGCCACTGCTCTTAAATTTTAAAATAAATCCAGCTGTTTAGGAAGCTCTGCACAGGGTAAGCATTTGCTGTTCCAGCACACCTTAGATACTGTGTGCTTAGATTCCTCAGATGCAAGATGCAGATAATAAGAATATACCTAGATTTTTAAGGATGTTTGAGTGATAACTGCGGGGTTTTTTTGTTTTTTTTGTTTGTTTGTTTGTTTTAAAGATTTTATTTATTTATTTGAGAGAGAGAGCACATGAGAGGGGGGAGGGTCAGAGGGAGAAGCAGACTCCCTGCCGAGCAGGGAGCCCGATGCGGGACTCGATCCCGGGACTCCAGGATCATGACCTGAGCCGAAGGCAGTCACCTAACCAACTGAGCCACCCAGGCGCCCGATAACTGCGTTTTTGCTATCATTATTTATGAGGGAAAAGTTAAAAGTACTTTCTGCAAATTACCTTTTGTTTTGAGAAGTGTATTTTTGCTCCCTATAATACTTTTTTAATATATTTTTTTATGATTTCATTTACGGATTTTTCAAAAAGAGACTTTTACATGGTTGAATTATTAAGAGGCTACCTGTTCCCAATCATCTTGACTCCAAAGCCATGGAATTCATTCTTCTAATCTGCACAATTAAATGGTGATAGGTGGTTATTTGGGAGCTTTGTTTTAGAGGAAGAAGAGATACAGTTTTTGATTTTCACTTGTATTACTTTGAAGTGGTTGTAGAATCTCCAAGTTCAGGTCCAGGACTATCGTTATGAGAAATGTCTCATTAAAAATAGAGTGATCTCTGGAAGAACAAATTTGATATTTAGTTATGTTGATAGGCTTCTCTATAACTTTGATGTACTAGAACAGTGCCAATGTCTGTAAATGGAATTCCTTTACTGCAAAGTTTCTTTTACAATGGATTCTATTACAGTGATAGAAAAGAAAATCCATGCAGATTAATAATGAATTTAGAAGCATGAATGTGCAAAGTTTACTGGCAGCTCTGCCTTTATCTCTACACCGAAATAAACTATAGCTGAATTGTGAAATTAATCACACTAAAGTCTTGGGCTCTGATAAGGATGCTGCTACTCTATTTTATTTCTTTTGACACTGCAAAAACAATTTAGCAAAGTTTTCTTCGTTGGCTTTTGCTTTTATTACAGAATTATATGGCATCACATGAGACCTTATCATTAATGCTATATCATTCTAGTGATCCAGTAACATCTCTGCTAAATTGCAGTGTTGCAAGAAAACTAATTGTAGTTCTGCTTTGGACTGGTCCTTATTATCTACTCTACCCACTACAAAATACGGTGATCTATGCTAATCAAAATTTTCCAGTAGTTTATTTTTATAGTTTTTTGTTTTATCAGTATCGATATAGGAGAAAAGGGCTTATACCCCTTATTGTCAATTATTTAACACTTCTTATAAAACTCTAGATTTTTCTTCCCTTGTGCTACAAGTTCCTAATACAATATCCCACAGCATAAAGACAGGCTTTGATCTCCTCACTTACATAATGTTGTGATTTGTGAATTTTCAATAAATAAAAATATTGACCCTAATAATTTAAAATCTCTTGCATTTTTGAATCCTTGAGAATTTCAGATTATACCAAAAGAACTATGATAATGTGAAACCACTAGTTCCAGTATTCAGAGCCACCTAAATATGAATTTTTAATAATATTTTTAATAAAATATAATGAATGTATTAGAATTGACATGATACACTTATGTAAATTTCACAATTAGAGCTGCATAATTTATTCACATCAATATTAGACCTATATTTGATGTTCAGCTATGCTTTTATTCACTTTAAAATGGTTTCTGTTCTGCTTAATTGGTTTGGATTTGCTCTGTCAGGTTTTTTTCCCTTTATTTCCTTAGTGAGAAAGTTGCAGACCTGCTGTTTTATATTAAGTCTCTATTTTTTTTTTTACAAGAAAGAAAAAGGCAAGCAAAAATCTAAGTCTGATTAAAGGCAGTTTATTCAGAGTTTATGAGCACTTCAAAAAAATGTTTCCTGCTTTCACTGAAGCATTATAAAAATCCCATGATACATCTTTGATAGAAAATAGACACTAGAAAATACATACACCATGAAATTGCATTAAAGATCATTATTTCCAAAATCATAATATTGACTGTGTTCTGGAAAAATTGAGCATAATGTCATGGAGACAGTAGCCCCGCACCCTTCCTTAATTGGTTTGTTATCTCTTTCTTTAGTTCTATTGGTTGTAGAGCAACTAGCACTATTCTAGGATATATTGGTAAAATATTCTGTTATACCAGTAGCTTGGAAGTGTTCTTTTAGCTCTTAAGTTGTTTTTAGAGTTACTTAACAGAGACAACCTAGGACCTTTTGTCATGAGTAAGCTGTTTTCACATTTTTAGTAAGATGGCTGACTCAAAAATGCCAGAACAAGAGCTAGACCATTCATCCATAGTAGTCTCTGTAGTTAGCTGTATATCTTTGCACTATTCAGTGTAATAGTTGAACAATCACTGTGGTTGCAATTCACCTTTAATTTCATGACTGTGGTTTTCTTCCCACTCTCTTATACTGAGGAATCTCTTCTAGCTTCAGAAAAGTTCAATAGTCTACCTCCAAGAAAATAACTCATGGACTTTTTGAAGACACTATTATGTAATAGAGGGGCATTTTCTCAATTTTGGAGAAACAGATTATGGGTTATTATTTTTAATCTAGTAGTTAAAGATTGCTCCAGTTAGTTTTCTCCTTGGAAATTTTTTTTCATCAAACAAGTTATAATTTCTTATATCCCTAGTTATTATCAATCCTGGAAATGGATCATCACAGGAAATTATGAGAATAAAAATTATTTTAAGTTAAATTTGCATTTAATGTCATAGGGCCCTTTTAAATTATGGAGAGGTACTTCATCAAAACACACTTAGCAATGGATAATTGTACAATAGTTTCTGCTATAACACAATATATGTGACCCTAAAACTCACCCCACGATGCAAAATCATGAAATAAAAATCACAAGTACTTATGGGAAAAATGGGGTTGGGCCATAACACTCAACGTTTGAATTAGGCATGCACACAGATAAAGATGGAAACCTAATAAAAATAATAGCGTAGTTTTAAACATGTACATGGTTAAGAAATACAGAAATGCTGCAATAAATACGGATTTATTTACAGAAGAGACCTGAAGTTTATTTATGAAAGAGTTGCAGCTTGGAAGTTATTATGAGTGGGTAGAAGGAGAGTTATCTGAAATCTGACAGGAACCTGGAACACCAGATGTGGATCTAACACATGTGGTAAACTGAAGTAGCTGGTAGATGTGTGAGGGGTGTGTGTGTGTGTGTGTGTGTGTGTGTAACACGTGCGCACGCATGTACACGCGTATGGATTTTTGTGTATTCCTATGTAGCAGGTTCAGTTAACGTACTTTTCTGTGTTCATCTCTTGTTTGTCACATAAAAAATAATGTATAATCAAGTGGGAAATTATTCCCTGTTGGGAATTCGCATTTTCAAAACAAGACTTCTAGTGGAACTGACTATGCATTTGAAAAATGGGCACACTAACTTTCTCATTGAAGATGATGAGTGCCATGGTAACAAGAGGTGACTGTTCAGTTTTGTCACTAACAGTAGTACGATTAATATGCAACATCTTGATTTTCTCCATCTACTGTTATGCAAAAGTGAACTTCAGCCTCTCTGTCCAACTTGACCCATTCATTAGAATTTGTTCTGTATTGAGAAATAACATCTTACCTAGAAGGGATATCACAATCAGGAAGACCGCTGAGTATTCAATGTAATATTTAAAACTCTTTCGTTTGTCTGCTTTCTTGTTCTCTATCTCTGGAATTTGTGCTTACCAGACCAGTCAGGACAAACATGCATGTGATACTGTATTCATTTAATGAATGAATGAATTTAAAGGAGTAAGTGGAAATGTGGAACATGCAAAATGTACTTGACCTATCCTATTTCCTGTTGTGTTTTTCTGCAAGACAAAAATCTCCTGTGATGTGTTCCTGTACTTTGAGAAAAGTTAGCAAATATTGGAGAGGAGAACGGGCTTTGACAGACTTCAGTGCTTCTGTGGCCCTTGAAATGTGCTTTCATATTCTGGAGCTAGACTCCAGTGCACAGAGTAGAAAAATAATAAGTCCTTTGAGCTGAAACATCATAGTCACTGTGGGATATTCAAGAAGGAAACCATTGGGGAGAAAGATAATATAGTCATAGCTTTGAACTTGTCCTGGATTTTACTTGCCAGAAACCAAGTGAGAGTCACTCTGACACCTTATTATTACTAGCTCTTTCTCCGAGTTGGGAAAAGTGCTCCACAGTCCATGTTGATAAAAGTGAAGGGAGTTCACACAAAAGAGAGAAGGTGGTCTTGAATTTTAGTGTGAAAAAGAAGTATAGTAAGACTAAGTTCTACTCTAAGTCTCAACTTGGAGGATACTTTCAATGGTAAGTCTTTCCTATCCTTCTGATCCTAGTTAGGTATCTCTTCTTGCATTGCCAAAGCACTTTTCAGGCTGCATTGTATTTCTCTGTTTTCTGTGTCCTGTTGTGGCGTGAGGACAGAAACATTTCTGTCTCATTCCCTATTAAGTGCCCCAGGGTTTAGTTATGTCTGGTGTAGAGTAGGTGCTTAATAAACATATATGAATGAGTGAATAAGAATTAGAACTCAAAAACTTACTGTCTACAGGAAGAGATAAAAGATAAACATACAGGGGTGCCTGGGTGGCTCAATTGTTAAGCGTCTGCCTTTGGCTCAGGTCGTGATCTGAGGGTCCTGGGATCGAGCCCCGCATCGGGCTCCCTGCTCGGCGGGAAGCCTGCTTCTCCCTCTCCCACTACCCCCTGCTTGTGTTCCCTCTCTTGCTGTGTCTCTCTGTCAAATAAATAAATAAAATCTTTAAAAAAAAAAGATAAACATACAAATGGGCTAAGAAATAATAAGGCATGTTCTGGTAGAATGAACAAGTAGTGTCGAAGAAAGAAGCACACAAAAAGGCAATAATTCATTCAGTCAGCAGTTATGTGCTGCATACTGACTATGTTGCACTGTGTTAGATGGCATAGTGGATTAGAAATATAGAGTCCCTGCCATCAGGAGCTCAGAGGCTAGGGAAGTACACAGACATTACCTAAAGAAACCATAAAGTATAATTTGAGGTTCGATAAGAATGATTATGGAGCATAACTGGGAAGACAATAATCCACAAGGACAAGCAGTAAGGGCATTGTTTTATTATGTTCAATTAGCCAGCATATAGTACATCGTAAGTTTTTGTTGTAGTGTTCATGGATGGAACTGGAGAGGATTATGCTAAGTAAGGGCATTTTTACAGAAGTGATATTTAAAAGTGGCAATTGAAGAAAGAGGAGGGGCTGGAAGAAAAGGATTCACCTGTGCTTGGGCTGTGAAGGCAACGGGCTCAGTTGTATGAGAGCAAGAAAGAGGTCTGTTTCAACTGGAGATGCGTGAGCTGGGCATGAGGGGTTGGGGCAGCAGTTAGAGAAACAGGCTGAAGCTAGATCATGCTTGGTAGAGGGTGCACATTTCAGTCAGGATGAGGTTGTATGCATTTGTCAAAATTTAGTGAATTTGGAGTTAACATTTACGAATTCTAATTTGTATAAATCTTACATTAAAATAAAAAACTCTGTTTCCTGACATGCATCCTTAAATATTTGGGGGAAAGTATACTAGGGTCTGTAATTTACTTTCAGATACATCCAAAAAGTGATTCATTGATTGATTGATTAGTAGATGGAGGAATGGATAGATGCATAGAAATGTGATAAAACAAGTAAAGTTACTAATAAAATGTAGGTGGTGGATACATAGATGGTCACTGTAAAATTCCTTCAACTTTGCCATATGTTTGTATTAATGTTCATAATAAACCTTTGGAAAAAATAAATAAGTGCTCAAAAATGATAATAAGGAAAGATATAATAATCATGCAAAATCCCACAACCAAAAGGAAGGATTATTCTAGCACTTTACCATTTGATTCTTCTTCTATAAATTTTTATTTTAATGGAATTCGGTACCTGCTTTTATGATAGTAGGCATATCCAATAGCTTTAAAAACATGGCAGATTATTTGCATGTTTTCACGTCACTGAGACCATCAAATCTTCTGATGAGGTTCTTCTTTAAGTAAGTATAAAGACAGATCTGTTAGATGAGATCTCATCAATCCTTAACCGTCCACAGGACCTATCAGTGTAGCAGAAAGGAGATCAGCACACACAAGTCTATTAGTGTGATGATCAGCTATCAGCAAAAGATGCTACTTAAATTTTTTTTTTCAGGTTCATGATTGACTTAAATAACATAAAAGAAAGAACTATTGTTTCTTTGAAAGTTAGCTAAATGCGCCCAGGAGTCTCGGTCTACTCAGTAGTTTGGCTTGTAACCTGACTGTAAAAATTTAAGTAGCATAGTCTGAAGGCTGTGGAACAGAGATCTCTTTTCCTTGATGAGTTGTTACCCACCATGCCCATTTCACTGATAAATTAGTGCATCACAAAATCACATTGGAAACCTTGTGTTTGATCTCCCTATGTTTTCAATGAAAACATTTCCCTTTTATTGATGTTTGTTCTTATTGACCCTCTGAGGTCAGAAGACAGAGTTTCTTTATTAAATCAGTAAATCAGGGGTATTTAATTGGCTCTAGAAACTTCTGAGTGGTCTTGGCCTGTTCCAGCCCCAAACAGGGTTCTGACCAACCACTGTGAATTCTGCTTTTCCAAGAAGGTAGGGGGTGAGAGATTATAACAAGCTCTGTGTAAGTAGTCAGTCACTCGTTGCCTTCAAAGCACTGATTTTCTTGGTGTAGGCAACATGCCAAGATCAATGTTTTTGACTCACATAAAGAAATAGTTTAGCATTTAGAAAACTGTATGGTTATTTCCCTTTTTCTGAAAAGCCAGCAGACATTAAAAAAATAAAATAAGTCGTAGGCTTCTACAGAGGAACTTATTTTTATTCTCCATGTTACACAGAAAATAATTAGATGATTGTTGGCATTAGCAACTGTGCTAAGATCAATGATAAGGCAGAAATGAAGAAAGCAGACTTTCATAATGAGAGTAAATGGCCTGGAGTCTACGAGAAATTGCTGAGAATCCTCTTAGGGTGGCACCACTGCTAATTAAAACCTGAGAAACAACACCAAAATTGTTCAGGAAACATGGATACTCATTGCAGAACCAACCTTGAGGGTCATTCCAATTTCTAAACTATCTTCACTGGAATTTGAGTTTTAAAAAACATCTCCAGAGCTGCACAACCTCATTTATATTCATTTCCTTTTACATCTCTTTCAATTGGTTCCCTCAGTTTTCTGTTCTTGTGCTTAACATCATTATTACTTGATATGGGGCAGTGAGAAGTGAGGGAAGCAAGTTGTTGAAAAATCATGCCTGTGGCAAGTATTTCTACACTGGAGAGTGCAGCCTCATTTATCACCATCATTATCCCTAAAAAGCTATGGGTCAGGAGTGTCTGAAGTCCCCTGTGTTTCAGCATTGTCTACTAAATTGAGGTTAATTAAAATGTCTCTTTTAAAAGTACTTTTCTTGAATACACACACACACACACATTTTTGCTCCTGTCTTTTTAAAAGGAGTCATTATTCTATGTCTTGCAGGAAGGAATAGAATTGACATGTATAGGGCACGACTTCATTTTTCTAGACTAGAAAAGGAAACAAAAAATCAGCTAAGAAATTGTGACTTTCAGACATGTAGATGGTTCTACCCTCATGCAAAAGTTATATTCCATTTTAAAAATATTATTATGTTTTACCCCTTATTCTCTTGATATATTTTTTAGTAGGTTCCACACCCAGCATGGAACCCAATGTGGGGCTCAAACTCACAACTGTGAGATCAAGACCTGAGCCGAGATCAAGAGTTGGACACTTAACGAACTGAGCCACCAAGGCGCCCCCTCTCTTGATACTTTTTAAAAAGCAAAAGTACCCTCAATCTCTATTTTCACGCTTCCAAATAATGTACTTCCCTTCCTTGTGGTTCTGAAGCTAAGAAATAGATAAGTATTGCCTGGGAAACATATTTAATGATTTCTCAGCTCCATTACCAGAGATTTTGATTCAGTAGGACCATGGTGGGACCCAGAAATTTGTGTTTTAACAATTCTCAGAGGAGATTGTAATGCATGTGAACCTTGGAAATATTTTGAAAAACTCTGCTCTCTACCGCCACTGCAGAGTGTTATGGAGGTGAGCAAGGGGTACTATGAAACTGTGCAGGAAGGGACCCTAAATTGACAACGTGGCAGCACTGGGATTCAAACTGAGTACTGAAGGGTGAGTGGGAGTTACCCAGTCGGGCAGTTGGGATGAATGGGGATGGGAGAATGAAGACATTTTAGGCAGAAGTAAATTAAAGTGCAAACATTAGGGCACTAGAGGGCAAACTGCTTTCCGAGGTCTACAAATAGATCTATCTGGATAAGAATGACGTGTGAGTGGTTGAGAAGCCATGACAGAAAGATGAGGTTGGAGAAGGGATTGAGATTAGAGTACAGAGACCTTGTAGCCAGGTCAAGGATTTACGGCAACACCTTAGAAGCCACCAGCAGACCTCCTGTAAACTCTTTGCCCTTAGCACCGCTCCTGAGCTCTTTCATGTTCTTGGGCTCCATATAACCTTGGGTCTATCATCATCATCATAAGACAGCTACTTTCAATGCAATTGCCATTTCCACTGCAACTTCCAATGGTGGAAACACTACAGAAATAACAGGACATAATATAATGTGCATGAGGAATGGCTTTTTGAATACCATTATATTTGACGATAACTGCTACCTGATAATTCAGACTGTTCTCTTCATTGACTTTGTCTCATAAATACTAGGACAAGAACAATTGCACTCTGGTAAAAGAAAGCCATGTGACAAAGATAAAAGGAAAAAACTGGCCTAAACTTCTGCTCTTTGGGTCCTGGGGCTGTATTTTTAGGTGCATTTCTTTTCTACTTGGTAACCGAAGGTAGACCAAGCTTTTTTTTTTTTTAAGATTTTATTTATTTATTTATTTGGGGGGGAGAGGGAGAGAGAGAGAGATAGCAGGTGGAGGAACAGAGGGAGAGGAACAAGCAGACTCTGTTCTGAGCACAGAGCCCGACACAGGCCTTGATCTCACAGCCCTGAGCCAAAATCAAGAGTCGGATGCCTAACCAACCAAGCCACCCAAGCGCCTTAAGCCAAGCATTTGTTTTAATCATTCATTGTGAATACACTTTATCATGACATGTAAATAAATAAATAAATATCACCATCCTGTTCCATAAAATAATGTTAAGATACACGTTGATCTCCGGACTAAAGAAATCCCATATTCCTGTCTTTTGGCCATTAGTTTTTCATTAAGTTACTCATACTTATTTTATCTTTCTGGTTAAGGATATTGTGTGTGTTTAAAGGTGTGCTTATGTAAGTGTCAAGAATTTCCCATCGAGAAATGGCAAGAAAATATGCCCTGAAATGTAAGAAAACAGCTACCTTGAGCTTTAACGAGATGTGTTGACTCTGTTGCTGTGAATGTGACTTCTTTGGTCCCCCTCTGATCATGTCAGTGTACAAACACCTTTAAACGGAAAGCTTAGAGCCTGCCAGGAAGCATGTTTTTCCCCCTTTCCTTTTTCTCCATTTAACTTCGAAAATGGGAAGATTTGATTTTTTGATCTGCCAAGTAGCTGTCAACACAGAACAACTAGATTTTATTTCCTCGTGTTTCATTTTTTGATCTGGATTAAAACTTGACAAGAAAACAACTACCAATCTAAACAAGTATTGGGGCAAGAAAAATCTTTTACTCCCTGAGTACTCCAGAGAATGCAGACACAACCTCAAGTCCATATAAGACAGTAAACTCCAGTCATGTTAGGTTTGGTTTGTTTGTCTTTTAAACAATCACTAACTGTTATTTAAAGGAAAATGCAAAGTGCGCCTTCAAGTAGAAATCAAATTCTGAAGATAGTCTTTAAAGACAGTTTTCAGACGTGGCATCTAAATGCGACTTTTAAAGTGCCCTCTAATGAACTAGAGAAGGCCTTCATTAGCAAATTTACTTGCGTTTGGTCTACTGAGTAGTGAAAGGCTTGTTTAGGGTGGGCTCTGCTTTCTCAGATTGCCCTCCTTAAACAGAGCAAGGGAAGAAAGCTTTTAGATGTATAACATGAACCATTACAAGAAGCTGAAAGTCAACCCCTGAAAGAAAGGAGCTGTTTAGTGGGTTTCCAGTTAAGGATCTGGGTGGTGCTGGAAACAGAATGGAAGATAATAGACTCCTAGTGATGGGGCTGTCAGGGGACAGAAAACTGTAGCAGCTTTGTGGGAAAATAGAATTGCTGGGTTTGCCCACTTGACCTTTACTCTGAATAGATAGGCTTAAGAAGATCACAAAGGGCTTTGCAAAAAAGTGGTCTGCTCAGTTCTTTTGGTGCCTGAAACTCCTCTTTTATTCTGGGGAGTTTTAAGTTTGTTTCGTGGTATCCTTAAAGGGATTCCTTGAAATCCCTATTATCATACCGTAGGTATGTGTTTTCAATGAAGGCATTGCTCACTATATGGCCATCAGGTTCCCTATGCAGAAGCAAGACTACCGAGTGTGTTGATGAGGAAGAATTGCTGAATAGGGACCCAGCATCTTACACTCCACATTATCAGTCTTATCAAAGGCAGTCATTGAGTCCCCCTTCTGTTTCTGGGTAATTGCATTTAAATCAGAAGCACAATCACCATTTGAAAGCACAATGTATATCAAATGTATATATACCGCTATGTAGATGAAAGCCTTGTAGATTAATGGCCAGCATTTTCAGAAAATAGGGCTTGACAGCAGTGGTTCACATGAAAAAGATCTGGGAGATTTTTGTTAAGTACCAGTTGAATACATGCCAAGGGTATGATGTGGTAGCCAACAACCCCATTTAATTTTAGCTGCATTTATGGAATTATAATTTCCTGCCCTAAGATACATGGACAGTGATTGCACATATAAGAAAAAAAAAAAAAAACCAAAAGCCTGGGCCCTGTTGTGAACATCACACTTCCAAACACAATTGGCAAATTTGAGAACATACAGAAGAGACTACTTCTCAAACCCTTTTGAAGAAAGAAGTTGATCGTATTTAACACAGAAAAAACTTGTGATTAGGATGGAGGAGAAATGATGGGCATGGTCACAGATTTCAAATATCTAAGGCCTGTTATGTAGAAGAATATCATTTGTGAGGCTTCACAAAATTGATAGTTCCTTAAACCATAAAATATATGCCAGAATAAAGGACAGATGGATTAAAGAGATAACAGAAATATTAAAAAAAATAAAATTTACTACAAAAATAGAAGCAAATATTTAACTTCTTTTGGTGTTGAAATGGATGATACCAAATGAAGAAACCATAAAAGAAATATTGATAGTTATAAGAAGGAATATCTAAATTATTCAAAACTTCTTAAAAGTTATAATAAAAAATTAAAAATATAAAGAAACTGAAGACACTTTAAAAACTGTATTCACCAAGAATAGTTAATGGCAAGGATAAATGTTCACGTTATAATGTTGAGTAAAAGATCACTAGATTGGGGTCCTGCCTGGCTCAGTCAGTAAAGCATGTGATTCTTGGTCTCACGGTCATCAGTTCGAGCCCCACACTGGGCCTAGAGCCTACTTAAAAAAAAAAAAAAATCACTAGATCTTAGTTTAATTTTTAAAGTTGAAATATATAGTAAAACAACTGCTAAGGAATCTTTTTCAGTGGATTTTTTGGAGTGGGTGAATTATAGGTTTTTTAATTTTTTGTGGTATTCCTGTGTTTTTCAAAACTTTATAAATTAAACCTGTTTTATTTATGTCTATAGGAAGTTATATTAAAAGCAAAGGATACAAGAAAGAAAAGGAGTGAGTCAATATTTAGACCATATGGGTAGATAAAGTTAACAAAAAGAAGATATTTCTCACAGTTAAACTTCTAAGAATATCTCATGACCTATGAGCCATGCTCTTCATAGGAATACTTTATGTAGAAAAATCACTGTAAATCAGAGATATCATAAAATGGATTTCCTTAATGGGGGGAGGGAGCCTGGATTTGGGGACCTCAAATGCACTTTCTATATTAAACTTCCCGTGGGGGTGGGGAGGGGTTACAGTTTGAAGGGTTATGTAGATTAGAGCTGAAAAGTGACACAGAAATCTAAGACTTCAGGTTATTTAGACATTTTTTTTAAATGAAAAAATGGGGAAAAAAGTGGAAAGATGGGATTCAGCAAGTTATTATATTGGACAAGCTCATTAAAATTTTCTGAACCTTATTCCAGTTCTCCCCCACCTTGTAGAGAATAGTTCCTGGTTGAAAGTGTTTCTTTGGATCCCAGTCCAGTCACTTGTGGTTTCTGTAAATCTCTTTGCCTCAGTCTCCTGACACGAAAAAGTCAAAGGGTACTGAAGAGCTTGCTGAGAGGACTGAGCACGTTCACATAATGTAAAGCAGGTCACCAGAATTCCTGATATATTTGGAAAATCAATATTACCTATTCTTCACACATTAAAAAAAATATATATATCTATATATGACAATTTGGGTATTTTAACTTTGGCTTCTATAGATAGGCATGTATGTATGTTTGGGGTGGGTGGGGGAGAGGTATGTTAATGGCTATTCCAGTTTATTTACTTATTTATTTTATTCATATCTTACTTCAGAAGTCACTCACCAGCTTTCCCATCCCCCAATGTGATTTACTAAGAATTTCATGAATCAGGGCGCCTGGGTGGCTCAGTTGGTTAAGCGACTGCCTTCGGCTCAGGTCATGATCCTGGAGTCCCTGGATCGAGTCCCGCATCGGGCTCCCTGCTCGGCAGGGAGTCTGCTTCTCCCTCTGACCCTCCCCCCTCTCATGTGCTTGCTCTCTCTCATTCTCTCTCTCTCAAATAAATAAAGAAAGAAAGAAAGAAAGAAATAATTTCATGAATCAGAGAGAGAAAAAAAGAAAGCCCTTTATATCTTTTCTTTCACGTAAGGGATGACAGTTTTTTTACATGTGAATTAATGCTGGCTGTTTTACTTAGTATTTAATGTTTGTGGAAACTAATTTTGTTATATAGTTAACTGTGTTAAGACCTTCTAGCTTAAACCATGAACATAATTCTATTCGTTCTACAATGACTATACAGAAATGCTTGCTTCACCTGTCCTGGGTGTCTTCAACTTTTGAAGACTATAGAGGTGTGAGGGAATATTTAGTTTAAAATTACTAGAGCCTGAAAAAAATAAAATAAAATAAAAATAAATAAATAAATAAATAAAATTACTAGAGCCTGGCTAGAGGAACAGGCACAGAGTTTTCACCTTTTTTTTTTCATTACATAAAACTTTAATTTACGTACATTCTACAGATGGTGGAAGTCTTTACAAGTTTGCAGTACATTAAATTACTGTGGACATTCTGCTCTGAACACATACTAACAGCTTACACCATTCAGAGAATGCATGGTTGAGACAGGTGTCGATTCCCTAAGCCTCCTGGGACCTTCCCTGGTTTCCTGAAGATGCACAGCAGCTGTCCCGGCCCCTGTCCCTGATCCACGGTAGGGGTTTTCACTTTTTAAAGAAAAAAATTGGAGATTACTTATGGTTTTGGATGTCTACTCTCCATTTTAAAGGGCATGTCTCCCTAAAATATTTTTGGAATATATCTTCTTCACAAAATATCTTTTGTTTGTCATTTATCTTCCCCAATTCCCAAAATGTTGCATATTGGAAATGAAGACAGAAAAAACTCAAATGTATTTGTTTGGATGGAAAAGAACACTATAAAGCCGTCTTTTATGTCTCCTGAATGTATTTTATTGTGAAAGCTTTTTCAGATCTTGTAGTGGTCCAGAGATGGAATTCCTTCCATGCAATTTCATGCCCTCATAATTCCGTGTAACTTATAGCTATTTAAAATTTATAACTCTATTGGGAAAGATGAGCCCAGAGCAGTCACCTTGGTTCCTTCTGCCATATAAAAACACCCACTGGGATCAGCTGCCAGCGCACACAGGTAGAGGTGGTACCCATGGGGTCTGTCTTTAGTGTCACAGAGGTCCGAAACGCAGTTCTGTTTCCTCCAACTCCCAGAGAGATATTTCTGTTAAGATATTTGCATGATTTTCGGCTCAGGAAATTCTCTCTAGCAGAAAATATAATTCTTTCATATAGAAAGTTTGATCATTCCAATGGGGCTTGTCAAAGGATTTGTCTGCATTTGTAAAGGTTACTCCTTGGAGGGTAGTAGGGAGAAGATTCATTGAGCTGAGACCACTACCACTTTATGTATATTGAATAATAATGTTCCTGAGGTTTGAAAATCAACAAATTTAAAATTCTTAAATTGCACATTGATATTTCTGTATTATATGCACAATACCTGTAATCATCTTTGGGATTTCATTTTCAGGAATCTCATTCTCAGTGACTCCCTCATAGATTTTGTTGTTGTTGTTGGTTTTGTATCCGGGAAAGGAAACACACCTAACCATACATATGTGTTAAACACACATACAAATACAGCAGATTATCCACCCACAGCCATTATCTGTAAAACTAATTAAAGAGAATAGCATATTAACATGCACATGGTAAAGCAAACTCCATTTTCTCTAGAGTATTCTCTCATTGAGATACAAGAACTTTATCTCTGGCACAGTGGGTCTGAACTAATTGAGATGTCATCAGAATAAAAGAAGTCAGTTAAGAAGGTTAGGGGAGAGGGATGTTGTAAAATTGTCGATTCACAAGAAGACATTCCTTAGTAAAAATACAGCCCCTAGTTGCAGATCTAATCAGTGGCAGGAATGGGGGTGGGGTCAGGGAAAAAAGAGAAAAAGCATGTCTCAAAGAGAAAAAAAAAGAGCAAGACCCTAATTGAAATGGGAAGCACTCTCATTTTAGAAAATGTTTTCTTAACAGATTGCTCTAGCCCTCTGCCTCAAGGTTTTTGTTTAAATTAATGATGGTAGTGATAAGCTCCATTAGTGTTGCTGTTTCCAGAGGGACATTTTCTACAGCCTTCTCTTTTCCTTCCTTCCCCAAATCTCAGGTATGACAGTAGAATTGCTAATTGAGGCCAGAACAAGCCAAGAAGATGAACTTATTATTACTATGCAAATGCAGACAATCCAGGAAATTAATCTTTCATGTGTGCTACCTAAACGAGTAATGTTTCCATTATGGGCTTCATGTCACTCAGCTGGGAAGCTGCTGCTGCAGCTTGTTGTCGTCAGTGAGGTCTTGAACTTCTCTTTTTTTGTCGCATGTTGCCTGCTGTCTTGGGATCAGTCAGCACATCTGACATGTTGTGCTCAGTTGGTCCTTGCTGTTCCCACAGATCTTCTACCCGTGCAAGTAGATGAACTTGTTATGATCCATACGACATTAGCAACCTGATTTCCTGTCTTGGTAGGAAAGGAAAAGATAGCCAAATCCTACACAATAAAGAAGGGAAGAAGGGTTTCAGTAGAAGGAACCATAAAATCCATACTAGGGGATGTGATGGGGACTCTTCCATGCAGCATGATTAGCTTAATGACAGCTTTAGAAAACACAATAAAAAGAGTTACTTTGGGGGCCTGAAATAGTTACATTAAATTATTCATAAACATTTGTGTGCCAAACACCATTATATTTTATATTTTGATGAAAACTATTATGTTAACAACATTGCATGTGTGTGTGTGAAAAAGAGTGTGTAGTAGAAGTGAGTATGAAGTAATTTCAGTTTTAACTTTCTGATTCTTATGTTGGGTCAAATATGAAATAATAGGTATATTACATAAGAGGAGAAACCAAAAGAATGTCTTTTTTCTTTTTTGATCTACCATAGTATTTGAAATGATACTAAGCATTCAAATAGATGTCCAATAAATATGTCAAATGTAATTTATTTGTACTTCCCTAACCTTGTTGAAAAATAGATAAATTCCAGAAATGGAGGATGGAGATGGGTGACAGAGAAAGGGGGGCTTGTTGAGGTCTCCACTATTGTTTCATTCTGTCTGTCTGCAAAGCTGTTGATTCAGATACTATCCTTCGTAGTTTATTAGGTCTTTCTCTATCTTTATGAAGAACACACTACAGTTATAAAATGGTATTTGAGAGTAAAGAGACTTTTAGGGTGAGTGGAGTCGGGAAGGTCTGTTCCAAAAAGATCATAGGGAAGTTTTAGGGATTAGCGTGATTTGTTTAGATAGCAACGAGCGGGAAATACATGCCTGATAACTGAAAGAGGGAAAAGTGTTGCTTACATTTACCTAGAGGGAGTGAAAAGACTGAGCTAGAACATTATAGAGATGGAGGATAATTAATCTCTCAGAGAACCGGCCCCAAATCTCAGCATCTAATAGGTGGTAGACCTCGAATTAAATCCTGGGATTTGGCTTGCTAATTTAAGTGCTAATCATTTAATTTTGTAGAATTTCATCTAAGTAGCTTTTGTTCTTCTCTAGTGGAGAATTTTCTTCATTTAAGCTCTTTTAAAAACCTGACCTGAATTATCTAAATTTCCCTTTTCTGGTCTTTCTTTGGGTCGTACGTATCTTTGCCATGTTGCTCATAATGACAGTATATAGATGCCTTTGTGAAAGATTGCAGGACCTTTGTATGGAAGGCAATGTTTGCTTAAAATATTTTAGTATTGCAGCTCATTGTAATAAAATCTAAAAGAGATTCTTTTATTTAAAAGAAAGGAAAACAAAATGAACAAGTAAATCAGTTTAAGGCAATTTGAAACTCTAAAAAATATTTTTACACTTTTCCATATGCATCAGCAAAATATAGTTGCATAAACTTTTATTGGGAAATATTTATCAATCCCCTTTTAAAAGATAAAAGTATGCAAGTGCTAGTAGCTAGAACAAATTAAATTTGTTGACTCTCTAGACTTATGAAAATATTGATTTGTTATTTGCCTCCTTTGACACAAATATATCTGACATTCTCAATGAAACTGCTTCCAAAATAGACTAAGTCTGCCTGGATTTTATATCAGAGACCTCCAAGGTATGTAACAACAAAGAATAACTGGAAATGGAGCCTACAGATACTGTCTTGGTACCTGTTTAGTGAGTTTTCATCATATTTTGGAGAGTATAGATTTATAATACATCTCAAATAAGACTCATCGTTTAAATGGATCCATATTTTTTCAGACACACCGTAAGTGCAGAATAAATGAACAAATTCTAACTGCTTACTAAGGCTTTGTTTTTACACCTGATTATTTACGGTAATTCTCAGGACCTCTCAAGCAGAAATGTTGAAAATGCGATTTCTTCATAAAAAGACCATCAGAAATTATGGAAATATTGTGCTGCACATCAAGTCCTTTTTATTTATAGTTTGTCAATAAGATCCATACTCCCCATTTCTATAAGAACTATTGGGCTATTCTGAGCTTCTATTTTAGAAATTAAGTTCTAGAGGACAAGAATCCTTTGTTTGGGGTTTTTTATATCATCCAGTATATCCAGTATAGCATCAGGCGTAGTTACTATTTCATAAATGGTCAACATGTGCCAGAAAAGCACCATTCAAGGAATGACTTCCCTGGGTGCAGAGCTCTGAACGCAGGAAAGTTTGAGGGTCTTTAGGGTAGTGAGGTGGTGACTGCATTAACACATTACCGCCATACTCTGTCTTATGTGCAGTGGCGCTCTATAAAGATCCGTTTACTTTAATTGAGTGGGCATAAATAGCATTTCCCAGAAATCCTTTGCTGGCAGCCAGCTGCATTAGGGCTGCGGAGAACCACACAACATATTCTCCCTGGACTTGGAGGGAATACAACCTCCTCTTTTTAGTATCCACCTTTGCTCAAAGGAGAGACTCAAGCTGTAAGACCCATTATGATTTCGTTCTGATCACTGATAAAATGGCTTAATAGAAAAGAGATGCATAGTATCATAAAGAATCTATGGGCAAGGGGTGCCTGGGTGGCTCAGTCGTTAAGCGTCTGCCTAAGGCTCAGGTCATGATCTCAGGGTCCTGGG
Source organism: Mirounga leonina (assembly GCF_011800145.1). Taxonomy (NCBI): domain Eukaryota; kingdom Metazoa; phylum Chordata; class Mammalia; order Carnivora; family Phocidae; genus Mirounga; species Mirounga leonina. The sequence goes on from NW_023270323.1 coordinate 3,227,658, forward strand.
ATGGAGCCCCGCATCGGGCTCTCTGCTCCGCGGGAAGCCTGCTTCTCGCTCTCCCACTCCCCCTGTTTGTGTTCCCTCTCTCGCTGTGTCCCTCTCTGTCAAAAAAATAAATACAATCTTAAAAAAAAAAAAAAAAAAAAAAGAATCTGTGGGCAAAAAGATCAATGGAGCAAAATACGAGGATTTTAGATAATTATTTGAGCTCTCGGGGCGCCTGGGTGGTTCAGTTGGTTAAGCGACTGCCTTCGGCTCAGGTCATGATCCTGGAGTCCCAGGATCGAGTCCCACATCGGGCTCCCTGCTCAGCAGGGAGTCTGCGTCTCCCTCTGACTCTCCCCCTTCTCATACTCTCTCTCTATCTCATTCTCTCTCAAATAAATAAATAAAATCTTAAAAAAAATTTCAAAAAAAGATAATTATTTGAGCTCTTAGTGATTTTCATTACTGTAAAGAAATTAAGAATTACTTTCTCTCTCTCTGTGTTTATATAATGTTAAGGTTACTTTGTCATCTGAATTTCGTTCATATAAAACTGGATGAGCTTGAGGGAATATTTCGAAACCAACCAATAAACCACCAGGATATAGTTTACTCTATCACCATCAATCATTTTTCACAAATTTGATATCTTAATGTTTTAGCTGTCAGCATACTGACTTTAAGGAAGTCCGCATTTTTGTTTATATTATCTCAATCCCAAATAGCTCTCTATAAGAAAAAAAAAAAAAAAAGTAAAGGATGTCCAAAACATTGAGATTATTTTGTCTCACCGAAGGAGATGGGCACTCCTCAAATAAACTAAGGGCAGTGATACAGAGAGTGAGCAGCACTAAAACATTCTGAAGTCATGGAAGGCAGGGGGCGGGGAAAGAGTGGAGTCAGTCTCAGATATTCACCTGGGGTTGGCCTGTGATTGTTCTCTAATCATTGCTCATCTTTCTATGGAAAGTCCGATTTCCTCTTATTAGCACCGAACTGCTCTTCCTCCATAATCCTGGCCTTTTCTCGTTCTAAATAGTCAGGAGTCAGAGCCATGGGCAGCTGGTGCTTGTCCAGTGAGGAATATTCTTGTTTTTGTAGCAGAAGACAGGCCTCAGGTTACTAGGCGTACTTTCCATTACGCAGCCTGCTATCCCTATTCAGATACACATTTTCCATCACGGCATGCTTATTTGTAATGCATTTTCTTTTCATTTCTTTCTTCATTTTGTGTTTCTTGAAATCCCCAACTAGGTTTATTCAGAAAATTGCTTAAAAGATCACATAAAACTCTTCCTCATTTAGGTGGCTCAGTGGGTTAAGCGTCTGCCTTTGGCTAAGGTCATGATCCCAGGGTCCTGGGATCGAGCCCCACATCGGGATCCCTCCTCATGAGGGAGCCTGCTTCTCTCTCTCCTGCTCCCTCTGCTGTGCTCTCTCTCTCACTCTCTGTCAAATAAATAAATAAAAACTTAAAAAAATTAAAAAAACCTCTTCCTTGTTTCAAAAACTGTCCACAAATCAAAGTGAAAACCTCTTGTCATGGCATTTCTGGTCACACTTGTAGAGTTTTACAATTGAATTCTGAAAAAGGACAGTAACCTCAGACTGATATTTCAAAGGAGGACACAGTTGTTTATGAAGCATGTAAATCATTCACTACAGCAAGACTAAAGCTTACAATCCTCTCCAATCATGGGCAGGTGGGTTGGGTCCTTACCTCTCCAGCCCCTCACTGGAGGAATTGACCATGACATGATTTTGGGGCAGGCAGCCCATTCAGAACACAGTTCTCTTGCTGACTTCTTGCGTATTCCTAAATTACCACTTCTCCGCACTAAAGAAGGAGTAATAATAAAGTTTCCAATCACTTTGCATGATCATTAAATATCAGTAAATTATTTTCTTTGGGAGATGAAGCCACCAGAGACTATTTAGTACGTGGAGGGAGAGACGGCCTAGAAGGAGTGAAGTTGCAGGCAAGAAAACACAGGAAGACAAATTTCCATTGCCTTAACTTTCCCCAAGAATTGACCCCATCGCAAGAATATAAGTGCATTTTGTGAAATTCTAGAATTTGGAAACATTCTAGGAAGTTTGGAGGAGAGAGAGATGCATTTAAATCAAATAAAGTGAAATACTAGGTTAAGTAGAAGATTATAATTCTTGAGGAGATAAAGCTAAACATATAGACTCGGAAAGCCTTTAGCTAACTTCATAGATAAACCATAGGTATTTACTTAGGGTATGTTTGAATGTATATCTCTAATCTTTTGCAGTTGGTGTTATGGAAGACAAAACAGGCATGGCTTATTCCAACATGTTCACATTACACAGAGTGCTTTACATAAAATTGATAGAGCATGCTTGGATTTTTAAGGACTGTCTCATTCACTTTGCATTTCCTGTGTTCATATATAGTTGGTTTATTTATTATTTTTTAAAAGATTTTATTCATTTATTTGAGAGAGAGAGACAGAGATAGCGACAGAGAGCACGAGCTGGGAGGGAGAAGCAGGGCTGGATCCCAGGACCCTGAGATCATGACCTGAGCCCAAGGCAGACGCTTAACTGACTAAGCCATCCAGGCGCCTCCATATATAGTTGTTTTAATTGTGCTTGTTAACAGGTTAGGGGAGAAGAAGTAACTAGTGTGGTGGGGACTTGTCATAATGCCAGAGGCGTACACTCAGTCTTATGCATGCATATTCACCTACTCATTCCCTTTATGCTGTCCCCACTTCCTTCCTGCCTTGGCTCTACTTCGTGAATAATCACCATATGAATGATGAAATACAACTAAGAAATGTTATGTCAATTACGGAGACTTCATATGATGCTAATTAGCTTAGGAACTGAGGATGCTTACCTCCTTTTTCCTCTAAATTAGTTTTAATCAATCTGAACAACATCCCGAGGAAGCATTTTGAGGGAGAATTACAAAATGGTCATCAAGAGGATGATTTTTTTCTGCTCACTAAATGTGAAAATCACTATGCAACAAGTACATGATGTCAAACATTGGGAGTTTATTAATAATGAAAATAGCAGAATATAGGTCAAAGAGCTGTGTGTGGTGGGAGACACATTTAAAACAAATGATTCAACTTTATGCACATTCAGGACTTACAGTGCTAATTTATGTAAAACGATGTATTAAATCTCCACCTGGCAAGTCATTTTCATATACAATTTCTTTTTCTGTGTGCTGTTAGAGCTATAGTTTCTTCATACTACAGAGGTCCTGACGGGGCTCATTCTGAAATGTATAAAGAACAATATACTAGGGGCATACCTGGGTCGTTCAGTGGGTTAAGCCTCTGCCTTGGGCTCAGGTCATGATCCCAGGGTCCTGGGATCAAGCCCTGCATCCTCCTCGCTCAGTGGGGAGCCTGCTTCTCTACCTCTCTCTCTGCCCCTCCCCATCGCTCCTGTTCACTCACCCTCTCTCTCTGTCTCAAATAAATAAAATCTTAAAAAAAAAAAAAAAGAACAATATATTAGAGCAGAAGGAGTATATGGAGATCACTCAGCTCAGACTTACCAGTGGTAAGTACATGGTTTCTGGCATTAAACAGACTTGGGTTTTTGTTTCTAGCACTTACCTTGGGCAAGTTGCTTGGCCTCAGTTTGTCACCAGTAAGAGAGGTGTCATAGAATCTACGTTGTAGGGCTCTTCTAAGAAATGAATGAAACAATAGATTAAATAGTCTTTAAGTTCCCAGAACAGGAGTTTGAGCTAATTTTACACTCATGTAGTTCTCATAAGTGTGCTCTGTACAACTTTATTGAGTGTTTACCTTGTGGCAGGTACTCTGCCAGGTGTAGTCAGGCACTCCTAACGCTCACTTTTTTAAGAAGCAAAAGCTGTTCAATTATGTCAGATATTTTGTTTTGTTGCCCTGTGACTTGGATATGGCATGTGGACATTATGATACTAATGCCACAGAAGTTTTGAAAGTGAAAGTATATTTTTGAAATGCTGATATTTAAGCATCTTAGGCATATTTAAGCAAACTGGACCTTATTATTCCTATTGCCAGAAAAATCCCATTTATCCTGAATCGAACTATATCCTTTTAATTTTTGCTCATTTTCTTTCTGTCCCTTAGAGCCATGGAATTTGATAGCACTTATACATGACAGCAGAGAATTTGCATCATATCTGCACCCTTCTCCACTCATTTTTGCTTGCTTGTTTGTTTGTTTAAATCACTGTCCCCGGGATAGTCTCTAATTATTTGGTGTTCCACTTGGTTCTTAAAAGCAGACACAGTTCAGGAATGGACTGATGAGCAGACTTTTCTTAAATTAAACTTTCTAATTCTTTAGGGAAGATACAGTGCACACCACCACTTCAAGCACTTCCTCCCTCTAAAAACTCAGAGTTAGGCCCTCATCTTTTAAAACCCGTAGTCTGAGTGCTGCCCCCAGAAACACTGACAGATGGTTCTCTTGTGTCCGCTGGTGAGCCAGTCCATTCCATAAAATAAGTGCTTAGAAGTTCTTCCTTACATTGACTTAAATCTTTCTAACTTCCACTCTATTTCTGCCCCCTGGACATTCACAAATAAATTTATTCTAACGACCCCTTTCTCTCACGTGATTTATCCTATTTTAATCTTCACATGCCCATTCCAGGAATGTTTTTACATAGTCTGATGAAGTTGAAGTTAAGGACGGGAGGGAGAGGGGATATTATTATCTTTCAGTGATTGCCGGAGGAAAATTCAAGAATTTTAAAGTGATTTTCGAAGCACTTGAAAACTGGGCTCAAAGTGTCTCTTTTCAGAATGATAGTGTCACACTTAGGGTTGCCTTGTAGCACCTGCATTTCCTGAACTCAAAACAATAAACCCGCCCTTTTTATCCCATACTTCCTGATTACTTATAATGGACACCGGTCAAAGTTGTTCATCATCGACGTTGTTTTGGAAATAAGTTATGATACATGTAAAAGCCTTATTTTAAAAATAATCTGCTTTGCCTTAAGGAAAATGAGGCACCGAACTTATTAAAACCAGGCAATTGATCTTACACATAGTGTATAATTAATGCCCAGGGACTAGAAAAGTGACCTGCACATAAGAGACCCTCAATAAATATCAACTCAATCAATGAATAATCAGTTTGGCATGTTTATTCTGTTTTTCATTGACTTGCTTCTTTTGCATGTTTGGTTTTCTTAGGAATCTGTGTTTTGGGAGAAACTCAGGGTGTTGGTTATAAATCATCTGTGTTCTCAGCCTCATCTGAGGTTTGGCTTCTGAAAGTCAAGTTTAAGACTGGAAGCTACAGGTTTGACAATTTTGGTGATTCCTTTTGTCAAGTAATTTGGGGATCATCGTCGAAATGTATTTGGGAACTTTGAACTAAAAAGTTGTGACTTTAAAAATGAGGTAGGGTGTAAGGTCAGGTAGACCAGCCTGAGACAAATATTAATGGCTAATGAAACTTCTGCATTCCTAGTATTTTAAAACAATTATTTTTTTAAAGATTTTATTTATTTATTTGACAGAGTGAGAAAGCACAAGCAGGGGGAGCAGTAGAAGGAAAAGGAGAAGGAGGCTCCCCGCAGAGCAGGGAACCTGATGCTGGAGGTTGATTCCAGGACCCTGGGATCATGACCTGAGCTGAAGGCAGACCGCTTAAGCATCTGAGCCACCCAGGCACCCCTAAAACAATTCTTTACTTGGTTTCTTTACATTCCTGTTCTGGCACAACCTTTAAGAGTTAAGGGGACCTGTCACAGCTCAGGCTAAAGTAACAGAAAGATAAGAAAAGAGAAATTCTTAGCTGTGGTGGCCCGGACTCAAATGGATTTATAATCAAGGGAGAGGCTTAAGGTTATATGAATTTAATATGATGAGTAAATATTATTGTACTGAAGATTTGGGCTTTATTTTATTTCCTACTTGCAAAAGAAAGGTCACAATAATCTCCAAAATTCTTTTCTTTATATTTTCAGCATAATTATCCAGATCATTTTTTCTCCTTCACTGCACTTCATAACCTCCGTGAAGAAAATGTGTTAAAATTCAAAGGCATTTTACTGAACCTGAAAAAAAATTCCCTTAAAATATTAGGTCAGGAATTTCTACCTGCCCATGTACATCATGTAGATAAGGTCATAGGCATTGATATTCTCATACAGAGGGTTATTAAATTATCTTTTACATGGTATATTTTATTAGAATAGAATGTGGACTCAGGATTAGAAAAAACTGACATCTCAAAAGTGTAATCACATGGTTATACAGTAATAAGATCTACGTTCATGTTTAATCCAAAAACAGTTGGATCTAAGTACCTTAGTTGCTTAGTTTCTTTATATTCTGCTTTTTGCCATCATCTGCCAATAAATTCAAATAAGACCTCCCTTTGCCTCACAGAATTCAAATTACTGCTGATAGTCCTCATGGCAAAGCTGGTTGAGTTCCATAGTCGGTTTGTGTATTGGGAAACTCATGAGCAGTCATGGAGGGGTTGGGGATATAGAGTCAACTTTGCAGGTAGGGTAGACCTTTGGATACTTGCCTGATTTCTTTATATGACCCTCTATTGTTTCATCTTATCACTCTCTCGCTCTTGCTCTCTTTTTTTTTTTTTTTTTGGTAACTTTTTCTCTCCAAAAAGGCCTATATCCTGGGGGGTGGGGGTGTGGGGGAGGAAAGAGGTATAAGCTGAAACAGGAAATTTCAGGGGATTCTAAAGAGCTGATAGAAGCATCTTTCCTTAATTTCAGAATTCTTACCAATCCTATGAGCTATTTGCGTGTGATGCATAGATCTGATAAAAAGAAATTGGCATTTGTCTAATGTGCCTCCACTCTTTAATAAGGTATAGAGAAATTTGACAGTGCATTTGGGCCTGAGTGCAAATTAGAAACCCGCTTTCTTCTGAGGGCGAGGACTCATCTTTCCCATTTGCAGGCTGTGTCTCTTGCATTGAAAGGACAACCAGGGAGCCATTCTGTGGCTCATCGAACACTTGTACATTTGCGGGGTTTGCAGTGGGGAGCTGTGGAGTAGAACAACTCAGGGACAGGAAATTTATGATTTTCTACTTCCTTGGCTGTTGCATAGACTCACAAGTAGGCTAGGAAGAAAGGTTTTCAACTCTTGGGAAGAAACATTTTTTTTTTTAAGATTTTATTTATTTGGGCGCCTGGGTGGCTCAGTTGGTTGAGCAACTGCCTTCGGCTCAGGTCATGGTTCTGGAGTCCCGGGATCAAGTCCCACATCGGGCTCCCTGCTCAGCAGGGAGTCTGCTTCTCCCTCTGACCCTCCCCCCTCTCATGTGCTCTCTCTCTCTCTCTCAAATAAATAAATAAAATCTTTAAAAAAAAAGATTTTATTTATTTATTTGACAGAGAGAGCAATAGCGAGAGCAGGAACACAAGCAGGGGGAGTGGGAGAGGGAGAAGCAGGCTTCCCGCGGAGCAGGGAGCCCGATGCGGGGCTCGATCCCAGGACCCTGGGATCATGACCTGAGCCGAAGGCAGATGCTTAACGACTGAGCCACCCAGGTGCCCCGGAAGAAACATGTTTTTAATGCAGAAATTATCATTTTTACAAAAGTGAAAATGAGGTATATGACAGTGCCAGAAGACATTTTCCCCAAACTGTGTAGCTTTAAGACCTTAATCTCCCCGCCTCGGGAGAATGAATTCAGTTGTGATGATTCTGGATCTCATTGTCTTCAATAAAGTGGAAAGGTAATAAGACCCTCCACACGAATGTGGTATAATCAGAATAATTAGATGTTAGATCCAATCTGAATGATGAGGTTGATAAATAGCAATTCTGGAAAGGAGTGGAGCCCTCTGTGGGAAAATGTTGGAGGCCAGGCTCCACCATGGGTGGCCCTTGAGAGAGAAGGGCTGACAAGGTAGGCAGGGAAATAAAGGGCACAAGCAAAAGCCCATTTAGATTACAAAGGTGGTGTTATGAGAGATATTGGAAGCATAGGAGAGGCCATACCAAAACAAAACAAAACAAAACAAAACAAAACAAAACAGAAAAACACGAACAGGAGATTCCTCAGGTATATTAAAATAACTAGTAACTCCAAAAAATCAAAGAAGTGTAAGACCAGGAGGCCACAGTATGGCAAAGGGCATTGGGATATCATTTGGGGAATTGAGTGTGTGGAAAAGGAAAGTGGGTTTAGTAGAGGGTCCCATGGGATTCTTCCATTCTTTACCAAGATCTGCTGTACTCATGATAGAAAAATTGTCCATGTGCTGTGTTCAATTCCCATAAGTGAAAGAAACAGGGAGAATCCTGGCCACGTAGATGGAAGGTGAGAGTTGGTGCCAAGGAAAATTATGAAGCCGATAAATTTACTTTTGTTCCTCCTCTCTGCTCCCTGTGTAACCTGACCTCACCCTTTTGCCATCTGCCTGTTTTCTTACCACCTCTGTTTTGTAGTCTTGTGCTCTCAGTTCTGGTGACACTTAGACAGACCTATTCAAGGTCAGGAGTTGGTGACTCATTGTGCTAACTCTCACATGAGTATTTACATTTTATTTTTTATTTTTTTTAAAGATTTTATTTATTTATTTGACAGAGAGAGACACAGCGAGAGAAGGAACACAAGCAGGGGGAGTGGGAGAGGGAGAAGCAGGCTTCACTCGGAGCAGGGAGCCTGATGCGGGGCTCGATCCCAGGACCCTGGCATCATGACCTGAGCCTTAGGCAGACACTTAACGACTGAGCCACCCAGGTGCCCCTGAGTATTTACATTTTAATAGTCTCCCAGGAATAAGGCAATCAATCATTTATGGAATAAATCATGAATGGTAGATTTTCAGGCATCGGTACTTTTTGTGTGTCTGTGGAGATGTTTGACTCTCCAGTGTTTCTCGTATTATACCAAATATGGTGACTTTCAACTCAATATACTCTTATTATATTCATTTATCCGGCACACATTCGTCAAACGTCTTCTAAGGCATGCCAGGCACAACTCTTGGGACTTGAAAAGCACCTGCAAGCTAAAGGTCAGTTCCTTCAAGGAGCTTACAGTCCAAAAAAGGGGTGGGGGAAAGCTAACCTAAGATTACAATCAAGTGTGAGGAAAGAAAAGCAGATCCCAATGAAATCCCCTGATGAGACGGCTGAGTTGAATGGCGTGTAGAGGAGTGATGTTAACCTGGTGAAGAGGACTGAGAAGGGCAGTCATTAGAAGTGGGAAATGTGTGAATAGAAAGAGGCTTAAAACAGCACAGTCCATGTGAAGAATTGCAAGTCACTTGGTGCGACTTAACCAGGAGCTGTTGGGAGAGAGAAGGGTAACCACAAGAGATGAGACGGAAGAAGCGCCTGCAGGACCCTAGCATCCCAAAGGCACGAGGAAACAGTTAAGACATGATTATAATTGTGCTTCGGAGAAGAACGTTCCACAGCAGTATGGAGAACTGGCAGGAGGGATTAGGGACAAGAGGCCAGGAGAAGCCAGTTGGGAGGGTCTTGCGGTTGTTAAGCAAGGAACGGTAAGGCCCTTAATGAAGGCGGGACCAGTGGATATAGGCAGGAGGGGATCAGTTGGAGGGAAAATAATGACTGGGTCCAGGACCCATGATTGCACTGCTGAAAGCCATCAGAAAAGGTCCAACTTAATAACCAGCTCTATTCTCACAGACATCACTTAGCCAGCTAGGAGGATTTAAAACTTATGAATAAAGAGAAGAGATTGAGATCCAATTTAATTGTGACTTTTTCATTTGCCTGATTTCCTTCAGTGTAATACGAGTTCATGTGCGTTACGTGAATTATTTAAAATATATGTATTTTTCCTCTAGTGTGCGGATTTATGGGTGGATATGAGGGAGCCTGATGTTAAACACACGTGTGCTTAATTTTTGAAAATCAGGAAACTGGAAGCATTACCATTTCCTGCAAGAACTCTTAATAGAACCAAACAAAAAAAAGTCATGTGCCAGAAAGCTCAAGGGAATGTATAAAAGTAAATTGCGAGGAAGAGAAGCCTGGCCACCCAAAGGAAGATAACTTTCTCTTTAAAATTCTGCCCTATGTGCCCCTAAGCAGACAGGCTGAGTGACTGACACAGGACCCTTTATGGACATCCAAGTTTTTTTTGCCCCCTAGACCAAAAGCATAAATCTTGTTTCTCTAATAAAGACATTTAAGGCAGAAAGTTATGATAGTATCCTCAATATCTTAAAGTTAGATGTGTCAGGACATTGGAAGACATCCATCTTCCCTGTCCAGCAATTCTCTGGCTTATCCCGAGGGGCTGTGGCATGTGTTTTCCTTGAAATTTTCAATAAAAGATAAGAAAATAATTTCTTTTGGATCATCAGTTTTCCCAGCTGAACTCCTGCAAGGTTGACTTGTAGAGACAATTAAACCAAGCATTTGCTCAGTTTACGTGGACATTGTTATTGCCGCATTTGTCCCTTTCCTGACAAATTGCATTATTCCTCTGCCCTCTGAACCATTAGATGGTCCACAGGGAGCCAGGTGGTGATGAGGAGGGGCTGATCTCACATTTGTCAACCCCGAGGCAGAGCCTGGCTGAACTGAGAACTCCCTTTGATTTTTCACACTGGGTAAAGGGGGTGGGGGCTGAATTTGGGTGGGACACACATTTGAATGCTGTCATTTGGCTCTGAGCAGAAGGCCATCATCTCTTTAGTGTTCAGAGTGAATGTGATGCCCCCAGATTTGTGCAATAATTGCCCCGATTTCTGCCTGAGGCTTGACTTTCTTCTAGCTAAACGGTGCGTCCCCTAACACTGTCCCCCATTACTAACAAAGTGGCTCTTTCATGTGCACTGGTCGGTGGCAGCCTCCTCCTGCCTGCGCTTCAGCTCTAAGGCTGATTCAGTATCACAGACTTCCCTTTGTGAACATCTCGCCTCTCTTCCCTCTTCTTTCCCCTCCTCCAGGAGTTGAAAATATAATAGGGGATTTTAGTTAATGCCGGAACATCTGTTGAATCCTAAAGAAGGAGTCAAGCTTTTAACGAATGCACAAACGTAAGAAAGCGCAGGTAGCCCCTCCGATGGAATCTGTTGGTCTTCTGTTTTTTATTAATGAGGCTGTGACCGAGTATGGGCTGTCATGCCTTCGGAGTGATACCAGGGACAGTACAACGCACCGGATTAGGACAGTTGTTGGGCACGTGCATAGATCACTAAGAGCTACGTCAGCACCTGTTGCTGTGGCCCAGGGTCCGGTGCCTGCCTCCTCGGAGAATCAGTTGTGTTGTCTGCAAGGTAGAGGTGACAATACCCTTCTTTTTTTTTTTATTCTTATGTTAATCCCCATACATTTTATCATTAGTTTTAGATGTAGTGTTCCATGATTCATTGTTTGTGCATAACACCCAGTGCTCCATGCAGAATGTGCCCTCCTCAATACCCATCACCAGGCTAACCCATCCTCCCACCCCTCTCCCCTCTAGAACCCTCAGTTTGTTTTTCAGAGTCCATCGTCTCTCATGGTTCGTCTACCCCTCCGATTTCTCCCGCTTCATTCTTCCCCTCCCGCTACCTTCTTCTTCTTCTTTTTTTTTTTCTTAACATATATTGCATTATTTGTTTCAGAGGTACAGATCTGAGATTCAACAGTCTTGCACAATTCACAGCACTTACCAGAGTACATACCCTCCCCAGTGAAGGTTGCTGGAGTGGGGGGTGGGGTGGGAGGGATGGGGTGACTGGGTGACAATACCCTTCTTACAGATGAGGAAGCAAATACAAAACGTACGTAAGGAATGGACGTGGTGTGCTAAATAGCCCAAACCCACCAATAGGAGTCACCCTTTTCACTGGCAGAGTTGTTTTTTTGGTGTTTTGGTTTTGGGGGGGGGGTTGTTTGTTCGTTTGTTTGTTTGTTAACTTACGCTGTGATCATCTGCTCTCAGAGGGTAGAACCACAAGTCAGGTGAGTGTAGCAACATCCCTTCCATATAAGTCCCCAGAGCTGGATGGGGCCCCTCTTTTGTTCCAGGCCAACACTAGGGACACACCACAGTACCTAAGAGGGACACTGGCTCTGTCCCCAGGGACTGCACCCTCTTGTGGCAAGTGAGGAGTGGATCAGAGCTGACTCCAGCACAAGTCAAAAGATAAAGGGAATGCTGGAGAGTGTGAGGAGTGTAATGAAGGGAAAAGGGGGCTCAGATAGAGAAGAGTGGGTGGAGTGGGCGTTTAGTTTAATTCGGCTGATCAAGGAGGGTCTCTTGAGAGCATTGTGAGAGAAAGGGGGCTTTCCAACTTTATTCATACAGGTTTGACCCGCTCCACGGAATAAGTCGTTGTACTTTTAATTTCCATTGACTTGAGAATACACAAAGATAAAAGGCTATTGTGAATTCAGTAAAAAGCTTTCACACAAATGTATGTTTTATTTATCAGAGTGACACCAATGCACATTTGAAAGGTAGAAGTATACAGATACGTAGGACATGTTATTGATTCTTCTGAAGATAATGCCAGGTTTGCCTTTGGATCTGAGGATTTAGACACTTTAAAATTATTCTGAATCTCTTAGGTATCTTGAGACTGGCAGGTTGGGAATCACAGATGGAGTGAGAAATTAAACAAACAAACAAACAAACAAACAATAGTGGAAAAGAAAGGAGACCTGAAGCCTATTTTCTCCACAAAGAGCAAAGAAGCCGCTTAACTTTTTTGAGTCTGTTTCCTCACTGTTGGAATGAGGGTAATAACATCTGTCATTTAACCTCTTCATGATTGTGTGAGGTTTAACTAATCTGACAGATAGGAAAGTTCTTGCAGAGCATTTCGAACTATGAAAAGACACAAGTATTAGCAATAAGGAATTTAATAATCTAGAATACAATTCAGTTGTTTTGAAAAGTGCTTTGTCAGACTACCCACTTCACATGCCTTTTCCAGGATTAATATCTTGAGGAACTCTGTTGGCATCAGCCGCTTTAGCCTGTGTCCATTTCTCTAAATGATGTGAATGTGGGTCAAGTCATGGGCTCAAGAAGGAAAGGGATTATTACCCTCAACCCTCCCATCTTTAGGGAGGTTGTACAGTGTAGCCGACTTAAATATTATGAACGAAGTTTGACCCTTTCTCATATTTGAAGTAGCTAGAAATGTTTCTTTTTCCTCTCCTTTAGACATCCCCTTATATACCGTGGAATCTCGGAGAGACATTTCCGGATAATTTTCTGTATGAGGAATATCTCAATGTGCTAAAGCACTGATGTTTCATTGTGTTAAATAGCCAAGCTTGATCCCCCTTTTTATTAAACAGTTCAGTGTTAAATTAGTGTATTTCAGATAATATTGACTGTGCTTCTTTTTATGTTTGGAAACAAATGGTTTGCTATTGAGAGAGGCAAGATGTCCTTTAGAATTCTAGCATACAGAAAATCAGCAATTCAAAGAAGTTCTTACAGTTTACCCTGTCTTTAATATTTCAACTGAGAGTGAGTCACTCCAATGGCAAAAGCATTAATGAAAACAGGCTGAATACATTTGTGTGATAAAGAACAGAGAAGGAAGATTACAGGTGAAAATCCTTTGTATCTTGTATACAGAATATTATACAGACAACAGGAAACATTTTTATTCTTCAGAAGTCTCAAAAACACCTTTAACCATTTAAAACAGAGATTAGAAGAATATGCATATTTAGAAGAACATGAATATTCTATGACTGAAATATTCTTGCTACAGTTTTGCATTCAGTGGTATAAAATATCTACTTTGAGATATTTACAGAAATTAACAGTTTGTTTAATAATAAATGTGTTTAACAATTCATTTAACAATGTAGAGGCATTTATTTTAATTTGCAGGTTAATTAAATATGTAATACATTGTTATAGTAATAGTCAAATGTGACATTTTTAAAAGTTAAATGATTCTTTATCCATTCCTCTCAAACCCTTGAGCCAACCACTTGTGACTCTTTTAATTGTTTATTTCGGTTTTTACATATTTTTTCCTGAACTGTTTATTCCATTATTTCGTAACAACCTTAGCCATCTATGACTGACTTATAACTATTGCAAATCTCAATTTAGCTCTATTATAACTCCTTTTTCCACCTCAAATGTTCCCCTCCCTCGGGTCTCTAATATAGCAATATAACACTGGGGTTAAATTAATATTGTTGATAGCCTCATAATTTGTAAATATCATCATATGAATCTATTTTCTTGTACAATTTTGTTTTTATTGAAATTAATGTTTGCCTCTCTGCACCTCTCTCTGTCTTTTTTCCTGTCTCCTTAAATTTCTAAGTGCTAACATTAACGTATCCTCAGATGCTTCCACCAAATTCTAAAATTCCTCCCAGCAAAGCCATATGCATTATGTAATCTATCCGTTGTCCCTTGGACCCAATTGTTTCAGAGCTCTCTGTCCTCCACTCCAGCTCCAACTTTCTTGGTCCACACCAGGCTTGCTTAACAGCTGTCTACTTGAGATTTTCCTGCCTGTTGCCCTGGAAATAACCCTCTACCTCTCACTTTTGCTGGGTACTCTGCCTCTGGAAAATACCTCACATCTTCTTGTATGGTTTACCCTGCAGTGTCGGTGAAACACACACTTTAGTATCGTCCTAAGAACACAAAAGTGTGAAAGATGCAATTGTAGTGCCCTGTGTGTCTCTGAAAATATCTCTATTCTCTTCAGATAGTCAATTGATATTGCATTGCATATAGAATTCTGGATAAGAACTTTATTATCTAAAACCTTAGCTTTTAATAATTCATCATCTTATTTCCATATTTCATTTCTTTTGTTACAACCTTCATCTTCTATTGTCTACTCTCCCATTCTCTTTGTTCTTGCGTGTTTGTAGCTTTTCTCTTTCCTTACTGCAATTAGGAATTTCAGGAACAAGTTACAGTCATTCATGTGTAAATAATAAGTTGCACCCCCTTCATGAAACGCCTAAAATATGCCCATATAACATCATCTTTGTTAGATTTGCCATCTGTAATCATTGAATTATTCTGATTTTAAAAGCAAATGTTTACTTTTTGGAATGGACATATTTTTTAGATAATGAAATAGCTGAAATATAGTTTGGAGTGAAACATCTTTTGAACAATATGTAAATCATTTTTACTTAACAATTTTAAGCATTAAGGTTTGTTTTTACTTGCATTCTCTAGGAGCATATCACTTTATTTCTCAATGTTTGAATTGCTCTATAAATTATACTCAGAAATTTAAACATGGAAATGAATAAACTTTGTTAATGAAGTAGGGTGGGTGAAAGGACTAAGAGTAAAAGAAGTCAGAGGTTATGACCTATTTTTTGTTATATAACCTATTTTTTTTTTTTTTGCCATATTCTGAAAATTTGGACTGGCCCTAATGGAATCAAACAATAACTTTTCAGATGATTTCAAGGTCTTTGAAAAGCCTGATGCAGTTCTGGGGATCATGGCATTGTCTCCAAGAAGCTTGTGCTAGACAATGCAGTAGTTTAACTAGAGACAGGCAAGTTCTTGTCTAACTAACTTAACATTGATATGCATGATGTATTCCTACTGATAGGCAGCAGAGTGTTAGAAAGCAGAGAAATGGGAAATAGTACTAGCAAATTGTTCATGTGCGCATTTAGTTGGAAGTCAAGATATCGGGAAGGCAGGTAATCTTGGAATCCTACCTTGATCTAGCATGAAAGTAAAGTTGTTTTTATTTTTTGGACCTCATTCAATTAAGCTGAGAGTCAGTTTTTTGCTGGTTGGCTGACTTATCCTAACATTTGCTAATCCACATTTTTAACAAAGAGGCCGCCTTAGGCCCCAGGCCTATGGCAAGTAAAAGTATCGAACTAAGTGATGAAGCATTGCTTTGTGTTCCTTTTACATCTGAAGGTAACCTTCTATTGACGGCAGTTGATACTGGTTTCCGTTTACTGTGATGATAGGCAGATTCCTCTTGTAATAAATATACTTAAGTAAAAACATAAATTGATTTCAGTAAAAAATTCACAGATAATAAATAGTGAGCATATATATCAAATTGTGAACATGGAGCCCATGCAAATGAGAGTTAGCAAACTCTGGCACAGGGCCATAACACGGAAGGCGCACTTTGTTTCTACCCACAGGAAACATATGACGTGGGCAAGTCATCTAACTTCCCCATCTAAAATGAGAATCTCGACCAGATATCTTATAGTGAACCCCTCATATTTCTTAAATCTTTAGATTTCAAGGATTTTTTTTCCTGGCATATATATATATATATATATATATATATATATATATATATATATATATATATGTTGTTTTTGGTTTGATAAATTGGGGGTAGTGAAAAATTTTGAAGCAGCTAATGATAGCCATCACTAAGGAACAGAGGAATTATTAAAGAATAGACTACCTGGGGCACCTGGGTGGCTCAGTCGTTAAGCGTCTGCCTTCGGCTCAGGTCATGATCCCGGGGTCCTGGGATCGAGCCCCGCATCGGGCTCCCTGCTCGGCGGGAAGCCTGCTTCTCCCTCTCCCACTCCCCCTGCTTGTGCTCCCTCTCTCGCTGTCTCTCTCTCTCTCTCTCTCTGTGTTAAATAAATAAATAAAATCTTTAAAAAAAAAAAAAAGAAAAAAAGAATAGACTAACTTTGTTTCATAGAATTTTAGAGCTAGTAGTACCCTTGGTGAACATAAAGCCAAATACCCACTGCTAAACCCTCATTTAATAAATGAGAAAACTCAAGTGTCCCAGAAAACTTATGAGGCTCATTATTATATAGCTGAGTAGTTAGGGGCAAATAACTACTTGGATCCTTGGACTATGCACTGGAACCTTGGATCCACTTTGATCCTCTTCATATGATATCATTATGGTCTTGTGATATGACTTTCTCAAATTTGTGCTTGTAAGAAGTGAAGGTCATGCCTGAATGCTGGAATTTTTTACATCTAACACAGAAATGAAACAAGGCTTAGCCAAGTACGCACTTAAAGAATCATGTGTCTTGCTTCATCAGTACCAGCAGCTAATAAAAATAACTCAATGCTACTAATTTTTTCTGGGACATACTACATACATGGGTAGTTTTGTCCAAAAATATATATTTTCCCTTTAGTGGTTAGATCTAAATGAAATATGGGGTATAATCAGACCCCTTCCAGGAGAAACATAGAGATTAGCAGACATTATAAACTACTTCAGAATTGTAAACAGTTGCATTAATAATTTGTTTTTCTAGTTGGTGATGTAAAATAAGAGCTATTCTTAAAAATGGAGAAGGGGAATGTTTATGTACTGGGATTTTCTTGTTTGTTTTTTCCTCCCAGTCCTTTAGAGTCTATTGACTGTTCATCAATTTAACTATCACGTTATATATGTCTAATGTACTCGCCACACAGGAGGCTAAGTAGTTTCCTTCCCCCAAGGTAGCTTTCTATGTCTGGAAAGCAATCCATCTGTGAGCCACGCTGGCTTCTTTGGAAATATCCTCCTATTGATTAAAAGAAAAAACTTGAAAAGATGACTCAAGAAACACTACCAAGGAAAAATACCAGTGTTTCCTCATTTAATTATGACCTAAAGCAAATCATTGAAACCCAGGATCCATAGAACAGCAAAGAACAGAACAGTACAGTGACATGGAGACTGAGGGAAATAGAAGGGGATGGACTTGGACCAGAAGAAAGGGACTTGGGAAATAGTGATCTATCTGCAGCGGACTATGCATATGGAAAACATATATTTACTTTGTTTCCGCAATAAAAGTATTATATCTAAAATATTCACAAGGGCTCCTGAAGGGAAACAAGGCTTTGCAAAGTAGTAGAAATTTAGAAAAAATCTTAGTACCTACTTATTGAGCGCTGTTGACTTTGCTGCACAGAAGCTTTGGATGGCTTCCCACTGTCTGTCAAATTAAATGCCTTCTCTTCATCTCCACACGGGGATGAGCTTCTTCCCACACGGGGGCTATATTTCCGCTAAGCGGACGTGTTCAAGAACAGATTCAGTGTTGCTCTATCAACACATTTGTGCTGGTGCTTTCCTTAGGTGTTTTCTTCCCAGCTGACTCCTAGTCTCTGCCTTGGGAAATTTTATTAATACCGACAGGCTTATTTCAAGGCCTTACTCTGAGAAGCCTTACCTGACGCTCCCAACCAGATGCAATCTTTTGCTCTTCTTTCATCTTTAATGCCTCCTGCACTTACTCCTGTTCCACTTAGTAATTATTGCCACAGTTGTCTACAACTTCCTCTTTCTTCCTCCAAGACTGAAGTTCTTGACATCCTCCTGTGCATAGAAGGAATTTATACCACCAAATTGAAAAGTTATATTAAATGCCTTACAGTGTATTTTAATTTTTTTAATTTTCTAATTCTTTTAAAGATTTTATTTATTTATTTGAGAGACAGAGAGCATGAGAGAGAGCACGAGCGGAGGGGAGGGGCAGAGGGGAGAGGGAGAAGCAGACTCCCCGCTGAGCAGGGAAACCTATGCCGGACTCAATCCCAGGACCCTGGGAACATGGCCACTTAGCCAGCTGAGCCACTTTACAGTGTATTTTAAAGAATTGATATCTAAAACATGAAAAAAGTATAACACCCAGTGCTCCATGCAGTACGTGCCCTCCTTAATATCCATCAATGGGCTAATCCATCCCCCCCCTCCTCCCCTCTAAAACCCTCATTTTGTTTCTCAGAGTCCATAGTCTCTCATGGTTCATCTCTCCCGCTGATTTCCACCCCCCTTCATTTTTCCCTTCCTTCTCCTAATGTCCTCCATGCTATTCCTTATGTTCCACAAATAAGTGAAACCATATGATAATTGACTTTCTCTGCTTGACTTATTTCACTTAGCATAATCTCCTCCAGTCCCATCCATGTTGATGTAAAAGTTGGGTATTCATCCTTTCTGATGGCAGAGTAATATTCCATTGTATATATGGACCACATCTTCTTTATCCATTCATCTGTTGGAGGGCATCCAGGCTCTTTCCACAGTTTGGCTATTGCGGACATGGCTGCTATGAACATTGGGGTGCATATGGCCCTTCTTTTCACTACATCTGTGTCTTTGGGGTAAATCCCCAGTAGTGCAATTGCTGGGTCATCGGGTAGCTCTATTTTTAAATTTTTGAGGCACCTCCACACTGTTTTCCAAAGTGGCTGTACCAACTTGCATTCCCACCAACAGTGTAAGAGGGTTCCCCCTTTCTCCACAACCTATCCAACATTTGTTGTTTCTTGCCTTGTCAATTTTTGCCATTCTAACTGGTATAAGGTGGTATCTCAATGTGGTTTTGATTTGGATTTACCTGGTGGCTAATGATGCTGAACATTTTTTCATGTGTCTTTTAGCCATTTGTATGTCTTCTTTGGAGAAGTGTCTGTTCATGTCTTCTGCCCATTTTTTGACTCGAGGATTTGTTTTTTGGGTGTTGAGTTTGAGAAGTTCTTCATAGATCTTGGATACCAGCCCTTTATCTGTAGTGTCATTTGCAAATATCTTCTCCCATTTCGTGGGTTGCCTCTTTGTTTCATTGACTGTTTCCTTTGCTGTGCAGAAGCTTTTTATCTTGGTGAAGTCCCAAAAGTTTATTTTTGCTTTTGTTTCACTAGCATTTGGAGATGTATCTTGAAAGAAGTTGCTGTGGCTGATGTCAAAGAGGTTACTGCTTATGTTCTCCCCACTACATCAAAAACGAATGATGTATTGTATGGTGACTAACATAACATCATAAAATTAAGTTAAATTAAAAAAAATAAAACATGAAAAAAGTAAATAACCCAAAATTTAATCAGTATTAGGACCACAGAATAACTGTCTCAAAGAGATTTTAGATTTGTTTCTAACTTTAGAAGAAAGGAGCAATCTCTGTAGTCTAAGGAATTCTAGAGACATTGCTGCCAAGAAACCAGAATTTCAAATAGGTTTAGAAAGATTTAGCTAAGTGGAGTTAATAGTCTAGAGAAGTAGCCTAACTGAACTGGAGAGGAGGAAAACATAGGGTATAGTCATGAAATAGTAAATATTTGTTATACTATAGTTATATGGTGGTAGAGGGTTTTTATAGCTTGCAAATCATTTTGTATATATTATCTTTGTCTTTAAAACCACCCTGGAACACTTAGGTACTATAACCCTTTAAGACCCTCTGAGATTATGTATTTATTCCTCTCCCCTATTGGTCTTGTGTGATCAGAGACAGGAGGAACCATTTGCGTGCACTTTTATTCCCCTCAAGGCTAAGCAGCTCTTCAAGAAATAAACAAATGGAGAATGATTATGCCCATTATACAAAATAAGTCCCTGAGAGAAGTGCGCCTGATCACAGGGCTCAGACTTAAACACAGGTCTTCTTTATCCATGCCCAGAGCTCTTTCTTCCTTGTCAAGGCCTCCGGGGTACCAGGACAGCAGGCCTAGCAGAAGAGAGAAACCCGGAAATGCACATCTGACGGATGTCATACAGGGGTAGGAGTCATTTAAAAATTATAACCAGCTTAGTGAAACATAGATGATCTCTTTAAGTGGCATAATAGTATTGATTAGAAAGCATTCTGGAACAAAATTACAAGTATGTAGAAATGAAATTAAATGAAGATGTTGCATTAGTAGCAGTACATGTTACAAAATGAATAAAACTACAAGTGATACATTTTTAGAAACAGCTTTTAGGAAAAAACTAGGTAACTCCTACCTGAAATTGCAGAAAGACAGGTGAAGAGCTTTCCTCCACTCCCTGCTGATAATGGCTGTCTACATCTTTAAGAACCAACATAAGACCACTTCCAAGAAGCTGTCCTTGACATGCGCCATCGTATTATCCAATATCTTTTGGGCTTTAAATTAAAAATTAGTGTTTCTTGAAGGTCAACTATGCGTCTGGGGAATACACAGGTGAACAAAATATCATTCCTGGCCTCATATGGGAGGGGAGTGTATCAGACATGAAGTGCTCATGTCCAATCAACCTCACTTTTCTTGGGCTCTTGCTGCTTATTCTGTCCCTGAGGCCAGCAGCAGCTCCACCCCAGCCTCTGAGGGATGAGGCCGGAATAAAAATATCCTGAAGAGGCACTGAATGAGTATATTGAGTTCTTTGTATTATTGTTTGGTCTGTATTATATTATTGGACTTTATGTTTTATCCAATAGCTTCAGTATGCCCCCCAAAAAGTGTACTCCGACTTATATATCCTGCAGTGCACATGGTAGGCACTTAATTTATAAACAAAATTCTTTAGGTATGTTGAAAAGAAAAGAAAACTACTTCTAAGATTCTATCTCAGGGGCGGGGGGGGCGGGGGCGGAGAAAGTTTTTTTTTTTTTTTTTAAGTGAGAAATCATCTCAAAAAAAGGGGGGGGGGAAGAAAACACCCTACCATCCAAAACTCAGTTGATAAAATCAGAATAAAAAAGAAAAGGGCATTTGATGGCAATCTGGCTTTGAGGTGATCCAGTTTGGCAGTTGGATTAGTTTTCTATTGCTGTATAACAAATTACCACATAATTAGCAGTTTAAAAAAGCACCCATGTATTACCTCACGGTTTGTGCAGGTGAGGAGTCAAAGCACTGTTTACCTGGATTTTCTGCTCAGGGTCTCACCAGGCTGCAGTGCAGGTGTGTGTTTTCATCAGAGGCTCAATGGGGTCAGTGTCGGGGGTGGGTGGAGGGGGGAAAGATCCGCTTCTTGGCTACCTCAGGTGGTTGGAATAATTCATTTCCTTATGGCTGTAGCACTAAGGGCCACATTTTCTTGCTGCTGTTGGTGAGGTCTGCCCTGAGTTCCTCCAGTGTCCCTATAGCTACTTGCCATATGCCTCTCAGACCATGGTAGCCTGCTTCATCAAAGCCAACGTAGGGAGTCTCTATTTGCTAAGACAGAGTCTTAAGTCATGTAACCTAATCATGGGAGTGACATTCCATCCCCTTAACCATATGCCATTAGTTAGAAGCAAGTCACAGGTTTCTTCTGTACTCAAGGAAAGGGGATTACACAAGGAATTACTCACTGGGATCCATTTAGCATATGTTTCCTACAACAGTTTTGCCTGTTACAGTTTATTTATGTGTAAAAGATTGGTTACTTTGCTCTGTAGCAATGTTAGGAACCAAGACCGATGATTGAAAAGTTAACTTTTATTTTAGGAAATATATGTGAATATATGGAGGCATCATGCTAGGGATAAACAATGGAGACACAGTCCCTATAGTGGAGGAACATATACTCTAATAGGGAAGACTAATAGATTAAAGACAAGCAAAAATCCTACTCCCATACATAATTATAGTTCCTTATAAGTACTGCAAAGGAGCAGGGTTAAGAAAAAAGATTAATGAGGGAAACCCACTTGGGTATTAGAGAGGATAACAACAAAAATGTACTCTAGATTTGATATGGCATGTTTCCTTAAAGAAATGTCACTTGACCACCTAGAGGATGCCTAGTAGCTATCTGGGAAGGAAGAGAGGGAACTTTAGGTAGGGAGAATGTAAGTTCAAAGGCCCTGTGGCAGGAAAGACTAAGCCTATCTGAGAGACTGGAAGAAGTCTAGTGTACCTGCAACAGATGCAGTGTAGACAGATGAAGATAGAGAGGTAGAAAGGAGCTACAGGCCATGTTGAAGATTTTACATTTATTCTAAATGCAGTGGGAATCCACTGAGGGGTATTCATCAGGGAAGTGGCATGATCTGGTTTGAAAAGACTAATGGAGAAAAAATATTTTGCATTTTTTTATCCTCAGTGACATGAAAGGGTTCTCGCCTGCTGTATGCTGTACAATACTTTTTTTGTGAAGTTGTTGACAAGGTTTCCTTGGTAGTCTCTGGGGAAGGCCCTGCTTAAGTCAAAATAATTGGTACTTAGTCATGTCTCAGTTAACATTTTTAGAATATTGTTTTTGGCCCGGTAATTTCTGTGTCTTGTGTTGCTTTTTTTCCCTTATTTTTTAGTGATTATATTTTTATTTTAGGAACATAACATTGCAGTAACATACTTCTTTTCATATTTGTTATCCTAATTTTGTCTAAGATATTAGAAAGACCTTTGATATAAATAGCATGTTATAAGTAAATTGACCTTATTTTGGAAGGTTCCAGTGAAGCGCTATATTTTTTCCTGTGTTATTCAGGGAATTCATGGAGAAAAATAATGTTTTCAGTTTCTGCTCAAGTAATAACCGGTATTTTTCCTGTGATTTTTATCTAATTAGTTCCAAAGCTGCGTTTATATCTGAAAGCCTTCTGCAGCAACCTCATTCCCACATAGAATTCACTGTTGGCGGAAAAAGGACACGCTGCTGAAGTTTTTTGCTACCAATTAAATAGCGAAAACCATCCCACTGAGAAAGCACAGACTAAACTTTATCTCATTAAGACAAAATCCAGATGCCTTGTTTACTTGTAGTTGAAAATCAATACCCTATTGTCTTCTAGAAATACGTAATACACAACAGAAACAAGAAAGAGGAGGTGTGTATTTATTGCTTTGTCCAAACTAGTAATTAAAATGCAAGCTTTTATTTTCAGTTGGACAGTTCTAGCAAGTCAACAATAGTTAGAATGATCCAAACACTCAATAGGGAGAATTCTCTGCTATGGTAAAACATTACTGATTGCCTGTTGCTTAGCTGACACTCAAATAATTGCTGGATGAATGAATAATGAGTGATTAAATGAAGTTAGACTTCTGAATTGCAGCTATTATTCCCACTAATTCGGTGGACTGTTTGCAGAGAATGGCCACCAGAATTGGGCAGGACTGGTGTCACTATTGGGGATGATGGTTTCTTGGTTGCAACAAGTAAAATGCAGAATAGATCCAATTACTCAGAAGTACAGGATACCTTTCATTAAAATTCTGGGGAAATAATTTCTTCTGATTGCCCGTGTCATTTTGATGACCCAGGTAAATGGTTTTGATTATAGCCATGAAACTCTTTGTTTCAATTTGCATATGGTTAGTGGCATAAATTTTCTTCCTGCCCTTTGAGAGCAAGGATGTATGTTACCCACTGTAGCATTTTACATAGAAAGCAAAAAAAGCTACATTTGGCTAGTTCTTATTGGGAAATTGTGTCCCAAGGGTACAATAAAGTTGCCAATTTTATGAAACAGATGTAGAAGTGGACACATTGAATTATGAAGATGGAGCAGAATGCAGACAATTAATAATACTGCTGCTCTAAAATATAGATGAGAATTTTAAAGAAATGTTTTTGATAGTTGTCTCGATGTTGTAAAATGAGATGATCTCTATTCTGCTTTGCACAGCTAATTTAAATGTGCTTTATTCCCTGAGGTCTGTGTCTAAAGTTTTGAAAGTCAGTAAAAACTCATACATTATTTCTTCTGTATATGGACGTTTGTCCAAGGAACTGAGTTTTAAGGATGATACTGGCCCCACTGGGTACGTTTATGTCCTGGGCAGCTAATGACACAGACAAAATATATCAAAAAAGCTACGTAAGTTTCTATTTACTGTATATCCTGCCCAATGTACTTTTCTTTTTTTTCCCATTGGGGAAGGATATATTTGGTATTTATTTGAAAACTAATTGTTATTATAATATCTAATAAAAAAAATTGGGGATATAAAGAAACAGGTTCTTTGTCTAGGGCATAATTAACTAATTTCCTATAGGTGCCTAAGTGTTTTCTTACTAACTTTTCTCTAATGTTACTACTTAAAAATCATTTGGTGGAAGAAAAACAAATGTGAGTTCTCATATGCATGCTTGCTTAGTTGAAAATATATAACAGATTGGCAAAGGTTTAAATGCATCCTTTTATTAACCTTGGAATTGGTTAAACTTTCTCACTTTGTGTAAAGCACTTGTATTTCTCAGAAACATGAATGGAATCTGTTTTACGTTCAGGATAATTCTTCTTACTTTCCCTTTGTCAAACCCCTACTTTTCCCTTCTGTACTCTACTCCTCGTTGGGGTCCCCAGACAACACACATAGGACTTTGTGCCTTTCTTTTTTCTCTTGCCCATTCTCTGGTGCTCAGGCTCCTGGCTTCCCTGAGCCTGAATGCACTGATCCAATGGGCTCTGCCATAGATCCTAGCACATGGTAGAAGCTTAGTAAATATCAGTGCGTTTAAGCCTTTGGACCTCAGCTCCCTTACCTATGTAATAGTCATAGTACCTACTTCATAAAGTGTTTATGAAAATTAGATGAGCTAAATGTAAACTAAATTAGTCAAATGTAACATATAAAGTACTTAAACAGAGCTTAACATATAGTAGCATCATCATCATCATCATCATCCTCATTCTTCTATAAAATTTAAATGCCCATTAAAAGTAGAGATGTGTCCCTCCTTGAGAAAAGAAAATATAGGTCATCTCTCTTTTTTTTCTCATCTCAGACACTTAGTAAATATTCCAGGCCCCTCGGGATCATGTATCCAACACCTTTATTTTACAAGTGAGAAAAAGGAGATCCAGAGAGCTGGAATATCTTACACAAACAAGATCACATAGCTCATAGCCAGCTAATGAGCACCAGATCCTGAATCCAAGTGTTCTGGTAACTGTAAGGTCAGCACATGTTTTCTATGCAGTAGAAAGCTTCTCTGAAGCTTCCCAAGAGCCTACAGGCACAGACCCCACGATTAATATCATGTGGGTTTATCCTAAGCTGAAATTCCTTGTCCTGGTCATCAGTTATCTATCATAGTCTGCATATTATTTCCCATGTCTCATAACACAGTGGCTGATTATAAAAAAAATAGAGAAGTTACTTCATGATGAAGTCAGAGAAACTCCTGCTCTGAAAGCTGCCCCCATGCTCCTTCCAGTTCAGTGGGAGACTGAGACGGTGGTTCCCAGGTAGGCACCAGGAAGCCTTGTAGCCCTTAGGAGGCCCCATGCTTAGTTTAATGCGCCCCTGTGGCTGCTGCTTTCTTGAAATTTTTAGTATGTTTTGAACAAGAAAATTCCACGTTTTATGACCTCTTGGCCTTACAAATTATCTTGTCAGTCTCGCATAGGAGCAGTGGATCTTTATGGTAAATCCTTGGGCCCTCAGGAAACTTCGTATCTGCTTTGCATGGGAGGAAGTGAGATGATTTGAATAGCAAAACTCAGGACTGTAAAACCCTCAGTCAGTACAATGAGAACTGTGTTTTCTTTAGACCAGCGTGTGCATTTTATTTAGGAAGAGAGTTCCTTAGCTTTGCAATGCCAGCGAAAGAGAGAAGGCCTGTTTTGGGATAGCTATACCCTTAGGTCTTAGAGGACACTAAGATAGCTTCACCATGATGAAGACCAGCGTTTAACCATCCAACTGAATTAATGGCTGTTTTGGAAAAGTAAGGTAAAAAACAAAACAAAACAACAACAACAACAAAACACAGAAGTACATTGCTAAAGGGCAAATAACTTTGGATCTAATTAGCAGTCTGTTAGCATTTCAAAGTAGACAACTTGCAGAGCTCAAACTAATAGTCTACAGGACAAGGGGCCACTTTTTATTTTTTTAATTCCAGTATAGTTAACATACAGTGTTATATTAGTTTCAGGTGTACAATATAGTGATTCAACAATTCTATACATTACTCAGTGTTCATTTCGATGATAAGTGAATTCTTAATCCCCTTCACCGATTCACTCATTCCCCCATCCACCTCCCCTCTGGTAACCATCTGTTTGTTCTCTATAGTTAAGAGTCAAGGGGCCACTTTTATACTGATGTAAAGAAAGACCTGGCCAAAAGACATACCCATCATGGAGGGCTCCTTCCAACCATTTACCTCCTGGCCAGGGAGGAGGGCTAAAGAAGCAGACTGGTGGGAAATAGGGGGTTCACTATGAATCTTTGCCCTTTGAATTAATTCTAGTTGACCTACTTGAGCAATGATTGAGGAATTTTTGATTTCCCCAGTTGGCCCCAATCTATCCCCTGGTGAGCATAAGCTTGTTATTTTTTTAATGAAACCATTTTCACAGCCTGTTGTTTTAGGTGTCAGTAATAGAAGAGAGTAAGGTTTTTTTCTCGGTTCCTATTCCATTTTTTCATCAATTCTTCTAGTGCTGCTTGTGCTGCTGAATTGCTTTGAAACCAGCATCTTGCTCCAGAGCGTACTTTCTGGCAAACAGTGGGATAACACTCACAAAGGATGGAAATAATCCCAGATAATGACAGATGAAAAAAAAAAAAAAAATATATATATATATATAAACAAATACCTTTTGAAAATTATGACTGTATACTTTGTCATCCCCTCTGATTTATGTAAAGTAATCTTTGGGGAGGCACTTGTCCCACCATTGAACTTTTCAGGCCTAACTCCTTACCTGTCTCTGGAAGTCAACAGAAAAAACATATATATTACTTTATAGTTTTTGCTGCTAAAGTGAACTCTGTTTACTTACATTATTTATTTCTTTAATTTAACTTACTGTTTCCATCCTTTGGCAGTCAGGGTAGGTCAATCCCTGTTCTACCACAAGGAGTTCTCCAAGTAGAGACATTTTATTCATATTGCAGGGGCGGGGGAGGGCAGATGTCACAGTTCACTCCCCCAGTTTGTGGGGTTTCATTACTGCCTTTCAAAAATTGCTTTAGTAGGATTGAAGTTGCCTTCACAAATTCTTCATGAAGCTTCAGGAAGGGAAAGGAGTCTGAGATAGCTAGAAAGCAGCTACATACAGAAGTCAAGCTTAGCTAACTCTTAAAATAACACAAATGGAGTAACAATACTGTAGAAAACAGTAGATTTATTTTATGGTATCAGAGTACAAGCTTCTGTACATCAAAAGCACCACTAAGGGCAATGCATTAACAGTACTCAGTGCAGGTTTGTAGATAAGATGTCCTTAGCTACCCAGCCAGACATCTTCGTTTGTTTTTTCTATTTCTTAATAAAACTATTAGAAAATAGGTTTTCAAAACTAAGTACCATTTTCATAACTATAATCTTATTTACATTCAAAAGTGTCTTCCAGGGTCGATGCCTAAAGGAGAGACATATAGTAAGCTATCTTGAAAAAAGCAGGTTGTTTAAGATTGCTTTTTGAATTCTGTTTTTAAAACAAGCAACTTTGTAATTTATGGAACCACTGGCTATAATAAAATATCAGAAAAATGCCCATTTTTGGTTTTTAATTTCAAATGAATGATCACAGGAAGGAAATATCAGCATGCTAAATATTCTCCAGATAAACTTGGTAAAACTACACCCATATCCATATTTCAGAGGTGGGAGGTTGGTAATTAGACTGCAGAAATAATATCTTCATTCAATATTTAGAAGAAAAAAATATTTGGAAATGTTAATGGTACTCAATAGAACTTCCTAATCAAGTCCAGAGAGCCAGTTGGAATGATTCTAATTTAGAAAATACTCCAGGAGAACCTTAAGATATAGTAAGTCTCCTATGGATTATCAATCCAGCCCACATAGCATGTGTGCTATGAGCATTTTACCAGGAGGAGTCTCTTACCTCCTTTCTTGATATTTACCCATTGATTCCTCTAACAGTGCTCTACAGCCAGTTAGTATGATCTGGCCACAAAGGTTCCATCTTGGAAAATTTGACTTACTTACATTTACTCAACATTTTATTTTACTCTATGACCTCTTTAAAATAATAACTCCTGATACACTGGTGGGGAAGGTAACGTTGCAGTCCACAGATGTGACTTTGAGATTCCCTCTGAACCATCTAACTCCTCCATCTCTCCTACTCCCACCTTACACTGTATCATGAAGTGACACATAGCAGAGCAGAATACAATAAATCTAAGCCAATGGCTGCTATGTTTCCCCAAGTGTAGAAATCCCTTCTGTTTCTTTTCTCTTTTGTTTCCAGGTTAAAGGGTGCATTTGTGGACATCTAATACTGTGCATGCTGATCTGAAGGAATTTCCCTGAGGGAATGTATGATGTATATATCTTATTTATGGTCTCCTGGGAGATTTTTACTTTTAGATAGTCACAGTTAAATCAATATGGCCCCAGTCCTGTCCTTCTGAACCAGTAATATATGTTTAGCTGAATTGGTTTATAAAACATCTGATAAATTAAAATTCTCTTATTTTCCATCTTGTGACGCTTTAAATCATTTTGCAGTGATAAGATTTCTATAGTCGTCTGTTAGTAAAGTGTTTATATAATTAACTCTCTTAAAAATTGCTCTGCCAATTGTTTAAATTATGCCAAAAAATTGTAACATTTTGGATTAATTAACGACTAATCATTTTAACTGAAATGCTTTCTCTTGGCCTAAAAATGTTATCTGTTATATAATTGTTTTCTACTAACTCACAGAAGAAATAACTAATTACTCAATAATGAACCAAGCTTTTGGGGGGAGGGGGTTCTTGGTTGAGAATTGAGTAAATTTTTAAGCTATTTAGTCCTTTTAAGCCTCAAAGATATATTTCCGTTAAAAAAATCTTAATTTATTTTTCAACCTACATTAAAAAATATTATGAGTACTGATCCAAAAATACCTTTTTCCCCACAAAGAGAACATCGCTCATTTCATAATTTGTACAACATTATAGTTGAAAAAAGTTGAGATTTGTCATCAAGATAGTTATGACACTATCTAGTAAATACATTTTGTCCATCTTTAATAGATATTCTCACTGAATTCTAAGAGTTTACATTTAAAATCAGTGGTTTGACAGTGAAAGAAAAAGAAAGAGTGTTAGATATATATTAGAAAGAAATGACAGTTATCTGTCTAGCCCATCTTTCATAAATGATTTAATGTATGAAAATTGTTCAGCATGTTTTCTGCAACTGTCAGAAAATGACAATCAGTATAATATATGGGAAAATAATTTATATTAGTTGTAGTCCCAGGCTACCCAGTTTCTAAAACTGTGTCAATTTGGAGGTCATTTAGCCTCTTTGCATCTCAGGTTTCTCCTTGATTAAAGGGGGTTAAGAAGCCTGTCACCAGGTTGTTGTGAATTAAATATGGAAGGTGCTAGGAAAAATGGAAAACATTCTGTAAGAGTTAGCTTCTTCGAATCCATTTAGAATCACCAACTTTTAGAGCTAGAAGAAACCTTTGGATATCATGAATCTCCCTGTTTCCATTTGGGAAATAAGGCAACAGGCCCAGGGGAGGTAGTGACCTTTGCTCTCTGTCACATAGGACTTGACCCTCAAGTCAGATCTCTGGACACACTGAGCCATCTTACTTGTTTACTTGTGTGTTTATTTGCTTGGTTTGGGTATATTTACCTTTAGAGGGTAGCCCAAAGGATAAATACCATTGGGATCAGTAAGAAGCATAGGGTTGTAACTATATCTCTTTTGAAAATGTAGAAGCCAAGAATGAGAATGCTGTAGATTTCTTTAGTTGCAAACTCCCCTGTTTAGAAGTTCTAGGGAATGTGCCTGTTTTGGAACCTGTTAGAAATGTACCTTGCATAAGTCACCTGGCCAGTTTTCAGTTAGTCATTTACCAAATCCTGTTTTAACCCACCAGTGGGGTCTGGAGAAATGGAGTAAGGCACCCCAAAGGATCTCTCAGTGTCCCTTTTTATTTGAGTGATTTATCTTTTGCTGAGTCTACTTAATAAAGAATCAGAATGATACTTCTTACTGTCCAACAGTGTGAATGGAGATTTTGATTAAGAAATAATGTTGTCGGGCGCCTGGGTGGCTCAGTTGGTTAAGCGACTGCCTTCGGCTCAGGTCATGATCCTGGAGTCCCGGGATCGAGTCCCGCATCGGGCTCTCTGCTCGGCAGGGAGTCTGCTTCTCCCTCTGACCCTCCTCCCTCTCATGCTCTCTGTCTCTCATTCTCTCTGTCTCAAATAAATAAATAAAATCTTTAAAAAAAACAAAAAAGAAAGAATGTTGTCATTTTCATAGGTTTGGGGGTACACTTTTAAACTATTTTCAAGATAAGCAGTGAACTTTCAAATTCTAAAACAATAGAACTATCTAGAATAATATCCAATAGAGCTATAATGGGCACTGCTTACGTAATTTTGAATTTTCTTACTACACTTTAAAAAAATAAAAAGAATCAGGTAAAATTAATGTTAACATTATTCTCAACTCAGTACATCTAACATATCATTTTAACATGTAATCAATATTTAAAAACTATTGATGAGATATTTAACATTCTCTTTTTTAATGTTTTTGACACCCAGTGTGTATTTTATATTCACAGCACATCTCAACTCAGATGCTAAATTTTCACTGGAAATACATGATCTGTATTTGATTTCATAGAATTTGCATTTGAAAAAGTAAATTTATCTACCTCAGTTACACTAAAGATACTTAAAATTTTCCAGTAACTGAATTGAGTTTCAATCAATTTTAAATTTAAATCAATTCATAGAAGTACAGATTTGAAATTCACTTCATCAATTGTTTAGCCAGATTTCAAGTGCCTAATAGCCACATGTGGCCACTATTATGTAGGATAGCACAGTTCTAGAAGACCGCGCAGTGCTCATGTTTTAGCTTATCCTTATGCATGTGGGAGAAAAGGGGGGCAAAAATCCATCTAACAATCTGTTTTATCTCATTTCATTGACTAATGCTTTATTTTATTATGCAAACGTCTCTCATATACCTTCTGTAGTAAATACTTAGATTTTTCTTTTCAAACCAAATAGTAAAACATCCATTATAAGAACTGATGGGAAGATAAATGTTGGGAAATTGCCTTAACTGTGATTGTTAGTATTTGAATTGACCAGATTTCCTTTCCAACAGCTTTGAATGCTTTGTGGGTTTGTATAACCATGTGCCCAGCTTTATAAGTACTTTCAGTGTAACCTGCTTTGTTTCACTTGACTGCTCTAGTATGGTTAAGGACAAGTGTGTTTGAATAATAACAGGCCTATCAAATTGCCAACTGGAAGATCTGTGGAATATGTTTAGGGCAGCTTTTAGCAACATTTCCTTTACCTGGCCAAACATTTTTAGAAAAAAATGTTCAGTTGCACGATGGATTCTTAACTGGCAGATTCTAGGAAATACTTATTTAGCTAACATATATGCTTATTTGTTACCATTAATTTAAAAAAAAAAAAAAAAAAGCAAATGTCCTGGGTCATATAGAGAGATAGTATAGCAAAGAAATTGAAAGCATGGTTCAGGAGTCAGACTGGCTGTATTTATATCATGATTTCACCACTTATACATTATGTGAATTTATGCAAAATTACTTTACATTTTCAAATCTGTTTCCTCATTCTAGAATGGAGATAGGAATAGGACCTACTTAATAGGGATGTTAAAGAATTAAATGAGAATATATCCTCAGCCCTATGCCTGGCACAGAGTAAGGGCTCAGAATATGAAATATTCTTATACAAGACTGTTAGAACTATAGGCCACACTTTAATTCCATCTCCAAAAATTAAAAAGAGAAAAAGCAAATGCCCTACATGACTATGGTGAAGTAAAGTCAAAGTGTAGAAACCTGAATAGTGGAGAGTCAGAAGCCTCTTCTCCAGTTTCTTTTTTGTTGTTGTTGTTGTTTATTTGTTTCTTTTTTTAAAGTTTATTTATTTATTTTTTAGTAAGTGCTACACCCAACATGGGGTTCAGACTCATGACCCCAAGGTCCAAGAGTCGCATGCTCTTCTAACTGAGCCAGCCAGGTGCCCCTGTTTCTTTTTGTTTTAATTAGTGTGCAGGGTCTTTCTGTCAAGAAGCAAAAGCAATTGTTGATCAGTTGTGTGAGAATTGTGCTTTCCCTACCTGTTCCAAGATAACTAATTTGTATCTGTTTTGAAACTAGACTTTATAAACAAATTCTCTAAAACGATTCTGTGAATAATAGATCAGACTTGTAATCAAGGTATGGTTTTATGTTCTGAAAATTATAGCAAAGATAAACATCATAAAGTACATTTGCTACTTTATGTAGTGCCAGATTGGTAAATTAGTGTACTTTTTTGCTGTCTTATAATTGTTGTTGTTGGTTGTTTTTTTTAATTTACATTATTCTTCATGTTCCTGGACTCCTATTTCTCAGATCCCTTTTCTGTATGATTATTATTAATGTGGCATGTGTAATGTTTATCGTGTTTGCATAAAAATAGATCATCTCTGGTAGGTAATTTTCAGTATTAAAGCAAATGTGCTTACTCACTGAATGTGAAAAACATCCCTCTGGAACAAGTGTAGAACTATCCATCTCTTGAACAGAGTTCTTATGGGCTTTGCTTATCTACCTAACTGCCTTGGAAATATGGCTTGGAAATCTTTAGCGTACTTTTGGGAAGCAGTCAATCATTTAGGCAGTTTCCACTAAACAGCAAACTCCTTGAGATAATCAGGTTATTACAAGTAAAAATATTTTAGGAAGTGGGTCTCTGTCAGCTAAGTAAAAACCTGTACTGAACTGATGTTTAAGATGCATTATCACAGGCAAAAAAAAAAAAACAAACAAACAAAACTTACTTTGTTCTTTAACAAAGCTAGTTACAGAGGTTCATAGTTGGGTCAGCCATGACAGAAACGCAGGATTTTAGAAATATTTGACATTATTTTTAAAACCATTAATATTGAGTTGTTAGCTCTGTCTGTGGATGGAATTTCAGAGCACTTACTTTTTATACATTTTAAAAGTAGAACTAGGTCAGAAATTGGCACAAAATTAGAAATGTCACGATATTTTATTTGAGGCATGGCTGTTTATTTTTAAATATATTGAAGTCAAACAAATAGGACACAGGGTCACATAAAACATGAATGTATTTTTAAAATATTCTTTCTTAATGAGCTGGAATACATATTTTTTCTTCCAGATTTGAATTTACATTCTTTAAATCTCACATTTTATTTCTGTGGAGGGAAAGAGAAGCGTATGTAGAAGACCAGAATTTCTATTTAAGCATTGTCATACGTGTCCAAGCATTGGACATGTCCAATACCCTTTATTTTGCTGACATCTTGTATAGGTTTCTAATCTTGGATTATAACCCATATGAATATCCATTAAGATCCACAAGAAGATCCTCACAGAGGAAAAAAAAAAAAAAGTACTTTACCACATTAAATTAAGCATAAGAGAAACAAACTGAGAGATCTAGAGGGGAGGAGGGTGGGGGGATGGGTTAGCCTGGTGATGGGTATTAAGGAGGGCACATTCTGCATGGAGCACTGGGTGTTATACGCAAACAATGAATCATGGAACACTACATCAAAAACTAATGATGTAATGTATGGGGATTAACCTAACATAATAAAATAAATAAATAAATAAATAAATAAATAAATAAATAAATAAATAAATAAA
>NW_023270323.1:3261842-3303529 GCF_011800145.1 Mirounga leonina
AAATAAATAAATAAATAAATAAATAAATAAATAAATAAATAAATAAAATTTAAAAAATTAAGCATAAGAGGAGCTCAAGGCAAGGGCCTTTTTGATGGAAAGTGAGAACAGGTCCAACATCCGTCCTTCCCAAAAAGGCAAGGATGCGGCCATGGTGTCTCTGGCTGTCAACATTCTTGTCCTCAAGACAGACTAGCAAATCACAGCTCTGCAGAAGTTTGTCTGTGTTTGTTAGGGAGAACATCAGCATCAGGGAGACTGAGAAATCATCTGCATCTCAAAGGATAAGCAGGCAGTAGACAGAGAAGCACAGTGAGCTTCAGAAAAATCAAAGGCAGTGATGTCCAAATCATGCAGCTGTGCTGTGTGCTCAGAAGAAAGAAGTATTTGAAAGATCAGTGTTGTAGGAAAGAAGATAAGACTGAAAAAAATGTGGACATGTGAATGCTTAACCAACAGTATATGCAGAAACTGTATCAAGGCATAATAGTGGTGTCAGAGACCAGCTAGAAATTGGTTGTAATAATACAAGAGTGGGGGTGGGGGGCGCGGAAGGTGGTTGAAGAAATACATGGGAGAAACATTAGAGAAATTATAGGAAGAGACACTGCAGGTTATGATGGATGATTAGAAATGAATCAAGACAAATTTCAGAGTGGGTACCAGCAATAACAGTGACACCGTAATCAGAAGCTTTATATAGAGAGAACGTTCGATGTTGTTTAGAGAGGACTGAGGTTTTTTTTTTAAAAGATTTTATTTATTTATTTGCAAGAGAGAGACACAGCGAGAGAGGGAATACAAGCATGGGGAGTGGGAGAGGGAGAAGCAGACTCCCTGCTGAGCAGGGAGCCCGATGTGGGGCTCGATCCCAGGACCCTGGGATCATGACCTGAGCCGAAGGCAGACGCTTAATGACTGAGCCACCCAGGCGCCCCTCAAGTCAGTGTTTTACTTGGTAAACATGTCTGAGACCATGCATGCATCCCTGGCTGCTAAGCACCATGGCGGACAGGGCTAGAAAGGTAACAGCTTTATTTTGAGCAGGGGGCAAAGACAAGGCAGCACTTTACAGCTACATTGTAACTAGATCCTGCATCGAGGACTGAGGTTTTTTGATGTTTCAACTTTGTATCAATGTGGTTCAGCCTCTAAACAACTTTTAGACTTTGGCTTTTGCAACAATCGTCATTCTTTTAGCGCCTGATTTTTCTCAGCTCATTACTAAAATACAGCCAAATAAAAGAACTCTGAACATATCAGAGCTCAAAAAGGAGGTGCATTTCTGAACACGTGTAATTTGAGGTCCCAGGAGGATATGCAGGAAGGTTGCTTAGTGGAAGTTGTCATCATGGGACCGTGCCTTCAGCCACTGGCCCGCAGAGGTAACGTGTGGCAAGCCATCAGCAGAAATAATGATTTTGTTGTAATATGAAGATTTACAAGTTAATAAAGACATTTTTGTTTCCTCCTTTTAATAATGTAAGAACCATCAACTCAATTCAATGCTATCAATAGCAATGGAAACTTCTGACACTTTTAATTGCAGAACCCTAGAATATAATACCCTGTGCTATTAAAAACCATCTTTCTATGTTTTATAGTTCTATGAAACATCATTGAAAATCCTTTGGCTTTATTTCTTACTTGTTTGGTGATGGTAAAAATGAATTTTAATGAAAATATAAGTTCTTTACGAGAATAAAATGAAATTGAGCAGTCCGACGTTGAATGTTCTCTTTTTACAAATTGTAATCTGCAATTTTTTATAATATGAGCAATTCAACATATCTGTACAATAGGGAAAAATCATAAAAAAGCGCAGTTGTATTTCCAAAGCATGTTTGAAATAAAATGAGGTCCTTATGAGGATGAAAGTTCTTTTTTCTTTAATTACAAAGCACTAAGGGAATAGATGATATAAACAGGGAATCCATACTTGTTCCCACAGTTGAAGACATTTTGCCTCACTCTGGGAGATCTCCCACTGACAATGCCAAAAGGGCTCCAGTCTTCCATCAGGGCACAGACGTAGCGACAGGAAACTCATCACCATTCTCCCCCTTTTTAAACTCTGTCCTTTATTGGTCGCACCAGTCGGCCAAGTCAGACACTTCATTCTTAACATATCCCTCTCCTCAGTTACCCATATCCAACCAAAGACCTCATCTTCTCAGTTGAGCCTTGAAGGATCTTTGACATTTCCTTTCTCATCTTTTCCAAAACCACAGTTCTGGTACAGGCTCCATAATATCAGCAGATTTGCAATGCTCTCCTACGTACTAATCCCCTTTTCTGTCTTCTACCTCTTCAAATTCCTTTTCCACACAGCTACTGAAGTAATTATTTTTATTTTTATTTTTTGCTCAATAGATGTTTTATTTTTTTAAACATTTAAACATTTTTTTATTTTAAATTCAGTTAATTAACATAAAGTATTATTGGTTTCATTCTTATGTAATACCCAGTGCTCATTACATCACATGCCACCTTTAATGTCCATGACCCAGTTACCCCATACCTCTACCTCCTCCCCTCCAGCAACCCTCAGTTTCTCTCCTATGATTAAGAGTCTTTTATGGTTTGTCTCCCTCTCTGATTTCATCTTGTTTTATTTTTTTCCTCTCTTCCCTTATGATCCTCGGCCTTATTTCTTAAATTCCACATATCAGTGAGATCATATGATAATTTTCTTTTTCTGATTGACTTATTTCACTTAGCATAATACCCTCTAGTTCTATCCACGTTGTTGCAAATGGCAAGATTTCATTTCTTATTGGCTGCATAATATTCCATCATATACATATATATATATGTCCATATATATATATGGACATCCGGGCTCTTTCCATAGTTTGGCTATTGTGGACATTGCTGCTATAAACATTGGGGTGCAGGTGCCCCTTTGGATCACTATATTTGTATTTTTGAGGTAAATACCCAGTAGTGGCAATTGCAGTCATAGGGTATGGAGTAATTATTTTTAAATGGAAATTGGAACCTGTTACTATTTCCTGAAAAACTCTTTAATGGCTTCTTGCCAGGATTCATTCAAGTTTCTTGCTTCTACCTGCCAGACCCTTACCGTCTCTCCAGCCTTTATCCACACTCAGGTACGTGCAACCTCTGTTCCAGCTCTACCAAACTTCCTGTGCTACTTCACAGCTGCTGTCTTGGGCCCTGCTTCCGTAGCATGGCAAGTTTACCCTTTACCCACTTGCCCACCGAACCAGGTCATCTGTCAAGATTCTACTAAAATATACTCTCCTCTGACCTCTTCCCTTGCATGCACAATTTATTCTCTTTGCTTTATACCTCTATCTATTATTCCCGTATTTGTAATTTTTCAATTTTTGTCTCTATTATACAGTGACTTCTTTAAGGACTTAGACTATTTATATGCACATTGGATTTGCAAGCCAAGCATAGAACCTAGTACGTAGTAGTTATTCAAGAAATATTTCCCACATGAAGTTGAAGAGGAGGCAGAGATGAGCTTAAAGTTAGGACAGGGGCGCCTGGGTGGCTCAGTTGGTTAAGCAACTGCCTTTGGCTCAGGTCATGATCCCAGGGTCCTGGGCTCCCTGCTCAGCAGGAGGCCTGCTTCTCCCTCTCTCACTCCCTCCGGCTTGTGTTCCCTCCCTCGCTGTGTCTCTCTGTGTCAAATAAATAAAAAATAAAATAAAATAAAATAAAATAAAATAAAATAAAATAAAATAAAATAAATAAAAAAATAAAGTTAGGACAATGATCAGTTCTCTTCTTAGCCCTACACTGACAAGGTTTCATATAAAGCCTGTTGACAAATACATAGATTTCAACTATAAATATTTCCACATGTGCATATGTATGTTACATATATATTTGAGATATATATAATTAGTTATATTTATGTATAATAAAATATTTGGGTTTGAAATGGACTGTTCTAGTTACTTTCTTTTAGAGTAAAACATTTTTTCACACTCTGCTACTAATTTAATAAATGACCCTCTATGAGGTAGATTAGTGAATGCTATTGATAAAAGTGTTTGGTGTATTAAAGTAGAATAATGTCTTTTTTAAGTGAAAGATGACAGAGACAAATCTGAGTATCCTGATGAGAAGGGGCAGTGGGAGTGGGTCTTTTTGAGAAGATGAAAGGGTGACATGTGCCCTTATTTGCCGGTGTAATGAGAATGTCCGTGTCTCGGCTTATTAAAACTTGGGAAGTTTATATTAAAGCTGGTTGTCGTGCTTCAATTAAGTTAGCAAATATGGATGTCAATATTATCACAAATGCAATACTGGAACTGATGTTTGGTCCTGTCTTGAATGTGCTGATTAAGTCTAGTATTCAACTCCCTCCTATTGAATAAGGAGTAAAGAGCCTGGCATTTTGCTCATCACAGAAATCTCCTTGGTATGCTGTTGTTTGGTATTTATATAAATAGGCTGGTAGAAAAGGTAAACAGACTCATCATTAAGTTGTTGTATTGAATCAGTAAAGCGATAATTGAGTCTTAATATTCCCAAACAGAAATCTTGAGGATGACTATTATGGGAATAGTTTTTTAAAAGGAGAAAACATTAAGTCACCAAAAGAGATTTGTTTGTAACAATCTGTTTTTTTTATGTATTTAACAACAACAATAAAGAAAATCCATGCACATAGCGTTTGGAGTACTTATCCCTTTAAAGCTGTTCATCGGTTTGGAAAAGATGTCTGGCTAAAAGTAATATATGTGTGTATATATATATAAAAGTAATATATGTGTGTATATATATATATACACACACATAATGCATATTATATATGTTACTTTTAATGTACTCTAATATATTTTAATATACTTCCAATAATTATTGTATTGTGCTAGATATATCTCAGACAATTTACATTTTCTTTTTTTTGGAAGAAGAAAAATATGAGAACATACTGATGATTTAGCTTCTTTTTCTTCATCCTCTTCTCTTTTTTATTTGTTGTTTCCACGCTTATCTTCGGCTTTGATATTGCACGCAGCTTTGGCAGCATTGCTTACTGTTTATCCTAGCAATGCTTCTGCATAGGGCCTCAATTATCATATCGTGCTAACAATACAGTAAATGGAAATTTGGGGAAAGCAACAGTGGGCACTGCTGTGTATCTGCAGTAAGTTAATCAGATTTTGATCCCCTAAAACTAACACAGCCCACAAGACAGATAGCCCTATGCTACAGTAAATTGTTTCTTAGCAGGAAATCTACAGTAGCGGTGTAATTTGGACAATGGAGCGTTTGACAGCTAACCCATCAAAAGCGGTGCACCCTGAGGAAGTCGCTCACTTCCAGCTTTACATTCAGCCAAGCATTGATAAAGCAGTGGCTAAGTGGGAGAATCAATTTAGAATCAATTGATGGCAAAGCTGTTTATCCCATTGCCAAAAGGGGATACAGGCAGATAGGAGATTCCTCCACCTGGGGACACTATACTATGTACTTATCCAAATTAGGGGATGGGTCACCTATGCCTTATGAATTCCTTTTGAGTGCCAGTTTGCTCATATATTAATAAGTGTGACTGAAAGCTAAGGTATAATCTGTTCCCAAAAGATTGGTTTATACGAAATGACACAGGATAGGATAGTTGAACATTTTCTCTCATGCAGTGTACTAGAAGTAATCAAATATGAAAGATGATGTTTGTGACTTCAAAGCAAAAAGATCTTTGGAGAACATGTATATTACATTTATGTATGGAAGTTCATCTTGTATAGTGGGCCATAAAGTGTTAAAATATTAAAAAGGAATAAAGATGACTGTAATTCCCAAATGAGGAGAGCACTTCTTTGAATGTGAACTTTCTATGTTGTTGTTTTTTTTAATTTAGACAAAGGACACAAAGTTATTTCCCATATCCTACAGTTATCACCTATTCTTTTCTGTTTAAGAAAAAGGTTTCAGGTTCGGATCCCCACCCCATATCACAACTTGCAATAAAGAAAGACCAGAGATGCCAGTGACAGTGGAGCCAAGAGAGCTAGCAAAGCTGTGACAGGGAGAAGCCAGTGGTGGCCGTGAAACCAAACCCATTGTCGTATCTGCTGGGTAGTGTGACCAGGGGAAGAGTGATTCACTCTAACAGGTGTACTAACCAGACCAGGGGCAGCATGCCATCCAAAGCAGAGCCAAGCACCTGTGCTTAGGAGTAAAAAGCAAAGGGAAGCAGCATTGAAAAGTGTTTCAAAGACCAACATGGCAACGGACTACAAGCTTGCAATTATGGGACCTCATTACCACCCAGGGAAGTGAGACAAGTCCGTTAATACGTGCTAAATGCAAGACTTTCGTCACATGGAAAAGCCATAAAGAGTGGGAAGCAGAACAAATGCAAAGAAAAGAAAAAAAGCATTATGGAAGTGTGACAAGCAGCGAAGAAGAAAAAAAATGTTATGTTTCTGAATTTTGTGATGCTTGTAATTCTTGTCTTTTTTTCAGATTCTTAATTTTTTATGACTTCTTTTCTCATTTTAAGTAAAATATTTTGGCATTTAAGTTTTTATACATGATTTTGGATTATTCTTCTTAACATGGCCTCCCAAATTCTTTAAGCTTCAGGTCCCATAGAACCTGGACATATTCATGCAGGTCAGGGAAGATGATGTTGGTAATGAGGACTTTATGTTTGTAAGGTCCGGACGCTGGACTGTGAAACAGGCCGCTGTGACCTGAACCAACTCATTAGTGTCACTTGCAGTGTGGCTGGGAAACCTGGACACCAGATTCTCACTGAGTATCATCTCAGGCTCCTGAACTTGCAGGTGGCCGCTTTAGTAACCCTAGCATTGGGCTTTGCTCTTTTCTTCTAGTAACAGCTGCTACCGACCAACTGACCTTCACACACAGGTACATTCTTACCTACATTCCAGCACTGTGGTCAGCAGCCGGTCACTGTTAAACTGATACGATGCAGCATGAGAAGACCCCATTGTCTGAATATCCTAGTAGCCTTGGCAATCTATAATTTTCATCTAATATTTTAGCAGGGTTTTGGGCTTTTTTTTTTTAATGTCTAGTCACCTAGATTGTCGTTTAGGTCATTGGTAAATGTATATGCAATATTTTAGACAGTATTTCCAAATCCCCATTATTAATAAAACACTTAAACGTTAGAAGTAACGTATCAAATAATTAAGTTGTCCAATTTAATTTGGCATTCTAATATCTAAACTTTAGACATATTCAAAATTTAATAATTTTTGTTAAAGTTAATACTACTCAAAGTTACTGTCTCATAGATAGACATATATGGTGGTGGTGCTTTCCTTTTGGGGAAAGCCAAAGAAGACATGTTTATTTGAAAAACTAAATAAGAAGATAGAAGAATAGGGGTGGTTCTTTTACACTCCTTCTATTTCCATTTTCTTTTAGTGCCATCGCACCCACACACAGACACAACTTTCTTTTCACAGCAAATCTGCTGTGAACTTCAAGCACCTTCATGAATAATTTCACAGAAATATACAATCAACACATCCAGCTCCATGATGTAGATCTTCAAAGTGGCTCTTTTAGAATCACTATGGATGTTCAATAATGATGAGTGTTCATACTCAGAAGCAAAGCATACATCTCATTCTGTGCCTGTAAGAAATTCAAGTTGTTTCCTGTGGTTTGATGATAGTCCAGTAATTTTTTTTCAAAAACGTATGACTCTAAAATAAAAAGCTCATTAAGAATCTATTTATATAAGAACAATAATAATGTTAGGGATTAGAATTTAAAAATATTTGGATTCTAAGTATCTTGTTTCCTTTTCTTGTATATTCTATAAAAATCTTCTTTAGTACACGTTGCATACTTAACAAATATTCATTACAATGAAAGCTTTAAATCAGTATGGTAAAATTGAACAAAATATGAACTTTCACATTTTACTTGTCACGTGGTCCCCAGGAGAGAGCACCTTTCCTTAATGAGGTTAAATTAATTAAAGTGGGCTCAGTGCTATTAGCTACATGCAAAATCTCAAGCTAAATGCTTAATCATAGAAATTAGACATGATCGTTTAATGAATTCTGAATAAATAGTGTGGTTTTACTCCAGGATATTCACAAAAAAGAATTGTTCGTCACCACAGGAAAAAAGATGAGAAAAATAGCATCACAGCAAATCTGGAGATTTGGTTTACAAGCTTTTATTTTTTTAAATTAATGACTAATTTTAAGAAGTTATGTTGAAGATGGTCACATAAGGAATATAGAAGTCTTAGATATCAGGAAAAACAGTAATTTGTATTTACAATTATACTAGTGATGTTGAATGTTCTTTATAATGTGCTATTTACATTCCATCCAAATTTGACCATGTTAATGAGATATAAAATGTAAATTGATAACCTTGATTTTTATTTTTAAATAAATTTAAATGTTCTATATTATTTTAAACACTAAAATCAAAATATTTTTTAAAGATACATTTAAAGTACATGGAAAGAAACTTGATACGAGAATGTAGCTAAAATAAAAATTGGAGCATGAGAAAATGGGACCAAATATGATTGCTTTCCATCAAAGAGAGTTAAGTCAATGTAGAGGGCATGAAAACAAAGTAAACAACAAAGAAGAATTTCAAAACAGATGCTTTAAAGAGGATGTTTCGGAAAGCTTTCTAATGGAGAATGAGCGAAGTGATAAAAGCAACAAATGCCATAATAATACCTCACGTCTTTATGTCATCAAGCCACAAGTCTTCCAGGGACTATTTGTGGCTCTTATCCATTTCCTAGCCCAGTCTTGAACAACCCTTCCCCAGGAGTAGTTGACAGAGCCCACAAGGGCATGAGGCGTCACCGCCATCTTGTCACCTCCTTATCTTAAGCCTGCCTTCTCCCAAGATTCCTTATCCTGCCTCACAAGAGCCAAGTGGTTGTTACTCTGACGGCTGCTGAGCACTGATCTACCACCATGTGAAACTAAATCATGTGAAACTAAATCCAAAATTCCACAAGGAATGGGGTCAACCTATCAGTGAAAATAATAGCCCATTTGAGCGCTTCTTCTTTCTCTGACCGGAAGGCAAGCTCTCCAGAGTCCACTGGGGATATTTCCTAAAAACACTTTGAAAGCTCACACATGTGTGCTGTGATTTTTAGAAAGCAGGATACTCCGCTTGGGGAATAGGAAGGCCTCCACAACAATGAAAAATGACAGAATCGGGAAAGATCCACCAGCAGGTTCAGAGGATTCCGCATAATTTAATGTTGTTGATGTTTCTAAAGCTTAGATGATTGCTTATTAAAGACTTCAGCAAGTTTATAGAAATAGCACTCGCTACATGCTAGTCACTATATGGCACAAACCTATTTTAGCAAATTTTCCAATAGTGCACAGCATGCATCTGTGACTGAGACAAAAATCAATGCTTATGGATTTAGCAGTGTAATCCTATCACTTGTTCTGTGAGATATGATTTGAAATGTAAAGTACGTTAAGACTTAAGTGAACTTGGAGGCATGGAGTCTCTGGG
This sequence comes from Mirounga leonina, assembly GCF_011800145.1. NCBI lineage: Eukaryota > Metazoa > Chordata > Mammalia > Carnivora > Phocidae > Mirounga > Mirounga leonina. The sequence continues at coordinate 3,271,332 of NW_023270323.1, forward strand.
GTGTTTCTTAGTATCCTATTTATTATTGATCAGACTATATTTCTTTATTGTCTCTCTACTCCTTGCCCCAGTTATCCTTTTTCCCCTATTTACTGATAGTCTTTAAATTATGTGTATCAGAACCAATAAATTACCCTCAGTATGAATATTTATTCCTACTTTCAAAACGACTAATGATTTTAAAGCTCTTAAACCTCAAACACAATCATGTGGCCAATCTGGTTACATCTTAAAATACTAGTAAAATATTAGGTGAACATTCTATGTTTTATGAAGAAAATTTAGTGTTTTCTCTAGAAATACAATACAAAGTCAGTGAGTCACCTATTTCTAAGTAACCTTAAATAACCCAAAATTATCATGTTTGGTATCTATAGGAAGTCAGTAAGGTAAAATTTTACAAGTTGTGGTTTTTAATCTAACTTAGTAAGATTTTGAAATCAGATGCTTGCCCTCAAATTTACTATGGAAGAATAATTAAATGAAGTTTGAAGTAGTAAGAGCTACCTGGAGTCTTTCATTCAGTCATTCAATAAATATCTGTTCGAGACCTATGGGTATGCTAGTCACTAGCAGGCCCTGGAACAAAGTCCTGACTCCACACTGCTCATATTTCAATGATCCCTCCTAAGCTCTCTGCAGGAAGCTATTACTAACTGGAATTTACATATCCCATGTTTGTTTGGACCTGCAAAAAGTTTGACTTTTTAGCTCCTAAAATGATCATCATAGTAGCCTTAGGATATCATAAAAATAGTTACATGGACTTTTATTAGCACTTTAATTTAGCCTGATTTGAGATAAAATTCAGCCCAGTTTAGATGTTCCCCTCATTAATAGATTATATCTCTGAGGGGCGCCTGGGTGGCTCAGTCGTTAAGCGTCTGCCTTCAGCTCAGGTCATGATCCCAGGGTCCTGGGATCGAGCCCCGCATCGGGCTCCCTGCTCAGCGGGAAGCCTGCCTCTCCTTCTCCCACTCCCCCTTCTTGTGTTCCCTCTCTCGCTGTCTCTCTCTCTGTCAAATAAATAAATAAAATCTTTAAAAAAAATAGATTATATCTGAGAATCTGATTCTTAGCCGCTATTCTGAAAGTGGGTTATACTTTGCATTTACTGTACACTTTAGATGATTCAGTTGCCAACTAATCTGAATTCTAAAAGCTGTATTTCCCCTCAAGTCATTATGCTGTACACCTTAAATATATATAGTGCTGTATGTCAGTTATAGCTTAATAAAACTGAAAGGAGAAAAACCTATAATTTTCATTCCCATCAGCATATTCTTAATTTGGGGAGGAAGGAGACCTGCAATGGAAGTTGGGCCACTCACTCTATAAACTACCAAATCTTGTGTTTCTGTGAACGAGGTGGCTTTTAGCCATGGGTGAAAGTAGTGTGTGCCTCATGTGTGAAAGTAATTATGGAAGGGGGGAGATCTGTTCCCATTGGTGTGAGCGCTCCTTGCTTGGATGCATGTCTTTATCTTTAAAGTTTGTCACTGAGAAGGAATCCTTCTGAATACTCTGAACACTATGGATAGTATCTGCTTACCCAGGCAGTCTGAGTCTTTTAAAAGTTATTTTGTCTTTAAAAGAGCAAATCCACAGAATGACCTTCAGCTACTATTAATCCATCTAAATGTAGGGCGTGAATGCAGAACACATCTGCCATCTGTCAGCTGAGAATTCCCCTGCCACTGCCCCGACCCCCACTCCCCCCCCACTCCCTGCAGAGTCCTCTTGGGGCTGAGATAACTTAGGGAGAAGTCTTTCTTTGCTGGCAAGGAAGGAGTGCATTTAGACTAATCATTAAAATCCATTACCTAACAAAGTGCATGTTCTTAAGAAACATAGTGATACTTGCCAATGAATTAATCAGCAAAACAGACTATGAGAAGGTGAGATTAGCAGTCTCAGAAAAGATCAGAATCCATGAGATGCCAAAGCAGTTTCTAGTGCCATAAATCTTAGCCCAGTTAGAGGGATTTTCTCTTAACAATTCAGAATTCTATCTGGATTTGGTCCCTTTGTTGCTCCACACTGTGTTATATCTGGGGCTGGAGCAACGACCAAGACTTTTCTTGGAGCTTGCTAGGGAGAATCATTTATTTGAATAATTGATCATTCAATTAGTAGAGCAAATGTTGAACAGTTGGACAGCTCTTTTTATCAGTGTTGATGGGAAGTAATTGGCTGTAGTTCATTATAAAGCAGAAAATTGAAAAGTGTGATTTTAAAATAAGAATATTAAAGACAACCTTCCCCCCACAACAAAGCCTTCTTACTTACTTTTTGTCATAGCTGTTTGATTGACCTTTTCCCGTGGTGCATTCCAAAATATAATCAAGCAACTGATTACGTTCCCTGAATATTACGAATTGTGATTTGCTTATACAAATTCTGTATAATGTTAAACAATCCTGCAGAGCTGAGGCCTGAGTAGGGAATGATATTAGCGCTTCATTGGGTTTAGCCTAAAACACCAGTGAAGAGACAGGCCACCAAAACTGTTGTCTAGGGGCACTACGCATCCCCTCCAGCTATGCTGACTTTTCCTTTAATTTGTAAAAAGCAACTGTAGTTTCCAGAAAAATGCTTACTTAAATGATCAAGCTTGAATTTCTAGCAATGAAATAATGGATGTATGGTGTATTATACACAATAGCATTAATTTATTTGAAAAGTAACTTGAAAATACTTAAGAAAAAAGGAAAAATTTGGAAAAGCAAATCAAAGAGTTGTAGATTACCCTTATTTTGTGTTAAGTTTAATCTAATGTCAAGGACTGTAATTTCTTTCAGAATGATACATTCATAACTTAGTTATCATAATAAAAAATAGAGAAAATCTATTTTATTTTTTAAAAAGAAAACTTCTAAAAATATAATAGATTACTGGTTTTCAAGCTGACCCTGTTTTAAACCAACACAAATATTGGAACACCTGCATATCTACTTTTTCCTATAGAACATGGGGACAGTTTCAATATTTACAGTCTATTTCCTTTTATTCTCTAATATCAGATAACCTGTTTCATTGAGTAGAAAATACGAATCACTTTATAGGTCAACAATACAAGGTGCAGAGCGAACATCTTTCACTGAAAAAGTGTGTGTGTATGCCCATATTTATGACATATATCTATATCTCAAAGGCAAATTTTTAAAAAAGATTTATCTAAATCTCAAGGGTATTCATAAAGATGACTTAATGAATCAAATATCTTTTATGTTTATTGCCTTTATTTTAAATATTTTTATATAAGAAATATTAAGTAACATTTTAATTATTACAAATTATATATAACATAAAATAATATTAAATAGTGAGCACTCTTCTTTTGTTCCTGGATTTGCAGGGACTCTCTTAAGGAGTTTGCCATTGAGAGCATTGCTTTTCATTGTAAAATAGGTACTTTACTATTAGAAAATTTTCCTCCTAATCTTATTTTTGGTTGTTTTATTAGGAGTGAGTGTTTAAGGTTATCAAATATCTTTTTGGCTCGAATTAATTATATGATGTTTTGGTTGTTGTTCAGATAAGCCCATTATATTAACACATTTTCTTTATAACAATCACCTTTGCATTCCTACTATTGTATCGTTCTGTTTCTTCTTCATTGCAGAAAGAATATCTATACATTTCTTGAAAATGGTTTCATTTAAAATAATCTGTTGTTTTTGTTGCCCTGTGTGGCAGTGTAGAAAATTTATTTTTCTCTGAGATTAAATAACCTTAAGAGAAGCTACTTTGATAATGGTTTCTTCGTATTAATTTTAACTACGTTTTAAAATATTTTCTTCAATTATGTCCTTAATGACTAATTCTAATTTATTTTTACGTTGATTCAGAACCCTGATTATTTACTTTCTATGTCTGTCAGCTTCTCTCATATTTTTTTAATTTAGTTTTTTATTTGTTCATCCACTTCTTCCCCAAATGTTAATTGAGGGTTAACTACGCGACAAGCCACTAGACAAGGTGGGTGAAGGAAAGACAAATAAGATAAAATGTTCACTTCTCAGTCTCTGTTAAGTATTTTCAGGGTATGTTACTCCAATCTGTTATTTGCCATGTCATTTCTACTTCTAAATGCTTGAAGTGCTAATTTAAATATTTACTATTATAATTCAATCTATTGTATTATTATAATTAAGCTCTCAAGACATTTTTAACTACCTGAGGATTAATAACGTGATTTTTTTTCCCCTGAACTTTGTATTTACTTTATATGACCCATATACTGTGTTTGATCCATACTTCTCTACTTCCTTCTTTTCCTATTTTGTAGAAAGACTGACTGGTACTGACCATATCACCCATAAGCCTGCTTTAGAGGCTTACTGTTCTGGCCCTTGCACTCTAGGGGGTTCCCACTGTGGCTCTTCTATGCCCCTCCTCACGCACCTCCCAGTCTAGGTTTGCAGTGAGTACCCAGGACTTCAGTATTCTCTGTTCAAATGGTTCTTGCTTGATTCTAAGGCATATATATCATGTCCCTGGGTCTGTCCTCTCAAAGGCAAACCTTGCTGCCAGTATGTAAATTCCTAGGTCTAAGGGGTGGCCAAGGGCAACTGTTCGTAAGGATTGTGGACAGAGCTTCTGCAGGTATATGGGGATGACCATCTGGGTGGGTGCCTACACGGCAGCTCATTGCAACTAAGGGATCCAGGAGTGGAAAGAGAATGCATCTGCTCTTCCCAGGCTCCCAAGGGCCTCAACATGGAACTCAGAGCCCATAAAGAATGATAATGTAGAATTTAGTCATATAGTAAATCCCTGGAAGGTGTATTTATCAAGATTAGGGATGACAAATATTTAATAGTTAGCTTGATTAATAACCTTGAAATATTTAGACATACAGTATGTGGGCCTCCATTTGCACTCTTGTCTGAGTCCTGCAAATGTTGGGGGAAGGTCTGTGTTGACATATTATTTTCCTTTGTTTTCTTGGATTAGTTTCCTAATTCACTCAGAGCGGTCCTTGAGGGATGCTGCTTTGACATTTTCTTTCTCTTTTCTTAACATTAGAATGCACACTCCCCAAATTTATGTTGGGATGTAAACCTGCTTACAATATAATTGAAGGGCTAATTCAAATCCATTCTTCAGATTTACCAGATGATGACAATTGGGGACCAACCAGAGATCAGACCTTATCTATGGTGATTTGATTAGAGATTGTCATCAAAACGGCTTCATTATATTTAGAATTGCTTCACAAACCAAGAAGAAATAATGTATTTACTCTTGTTTTCTTATTTTGAAGCCCAACATAGTTTAATAGCCAAAAAGGAATTAATGGAACTATTCCACCTTTTTGCCACATTTGTAAAAGCAGTCAGTGTCTTTCATTCCCTCTCCCATAGACTAACAGCTAGGCCATTTATTTCCTAGAAACTGGAGGTCCATTCACTTATTCAGTAGTCATCTGCTGAATACCTACTATGTACCTGTCACTGTGCTAGTGCTGTGGATACAGCAGTGAAATAAACACTTAGGAGAGTTGGAAGGAGGACTTCGATAAAAAGCATATTAACAAATCAACATAGGCCATAATATTGGGTGAAGGTAAAGGCCACAAAGAAGAATGAGTAGTAAATAAGGAGACAGAGAATGGAGACAACAGGCTTCTGGGAGAAGTGACAGTAGAGAGGGGTCCTGAATGAGTTGAGAGAGCAGAGTGGAAGGAGAAATGCCCCATCAGGTTCCATCAGGAACCACAAATGATCCTGAAGCCAGAGATGGCTGGCAGGTGTTCAGGGGAACACCAAAAAAGCCTGAGTAGCTGGAACAGAGTGAGGAGGGAGAGTGTGGTAGGAAGGATGGGTAGCTAGTGTCAGGTCGTGTAAATATAAGGCATTCTAGGCCATAGTAAAAGCCAAAAGGAGGTTGTGAGCAGTATGGTGGCATGTGTCCATTTATATTTTTAAGATAGCACTCTGGCGTTGGAGGGTGGTCCTCTTTAAGAGTTTTGAGTCAAAGTAAGGGAGAGCTTTGAGGAGGATATGGTAGTAAAGGACAGAAGATTATGGTGGCTTGTACTTTATTGGTAGCAGAGGGTACTGCAGGAGATAGTTGAACTGGGGTATATCTAGTTTTGCAGAAATCAGCTCTTAGCAGCTCCTAGCTTAAAGGAGTGCTGGCAGAATCCCGCTACCTTTTTCTTACCCCCTGTCCTCTCATGTGGTAGTATAGCTTCCTAAGGGCCTAAAGTCTGGTGCCATCTCTTCCACTCCACTGTAAGAAATCTAGATTGTCCTCTTTTATTACATTTTCATCCTCTGAGCACTATAGAATGATTTCTGAATACTTTGCATAGAAGCCAAGTGAGAACGTCTCCCTTGTGCTCACGAACCTCCAGCCACACACCAGTTCCAGCTTTATTTTAAGTGCTGTGTTTTATATCTGTTTTTATTGTAAGGTGCCTTGGATCTGTTTTTGAATACAGCATGAATACTTTAAATAAAAAATGGAGTAGCACCTAAACAAGGCTGAAGAAATTGAAAATCAGGCCATTTAATCTCATAAAATAGTTTTGACTGTTTCTCAATTTTGTAGACTAAGAAAGGGAGAGGAAAGATTATGAAATCTCTTTGGCATCAAAGGTACCTAATAGAGCAAATCTTTCCTGTTTGAAAATTGTTTTTGTGTATGTGGTTGGGGAGGGAGGACAGGATTTGACATCTGAAATATCATGGAGACCATTGTCTGCCCTTGGGTCTGTAGCAGTTCACCTAATTTAGGCCTCAAGTACAGGATGCCAAACACTTAGAACACAGCTGTTCTTCTAAATGTATTAAGCAATTTACTTCAGGTAATGTAGCCTATAAAATTTTAATTTTGGATTAAATAAACCATATCCTTCAGCGTGCCTATTGCACCTTGATATTCAAGAGATGAAATATGAGGCATGTTTAGTGAATTTCTTCTCAGGAAGCTCCACTGGAGGAGGGTCAATAGTTTTCTAATGAAAGTAGTCAATAGCAATTCTTCTTAGAAAGCTCAAGGAAATTAGCATTAAACAACAGGCATGGGTATCTTGGGTTTTACACAATTATGTGATATGGTTGTTACATGTTTTAGGAAATGGTTTCAGGAGGCATTGCATTGAAGAGGTAATTGATTAAAAACAGGGTAATTGTCCAGGCTCTGGTGCTGGTTGCATTATAATCTAGAAACCAGAAAGATTCATACCTTGAAAACCTTTCCCCAGAAATGCAGAACATGGTGTTTATAAATAAATTGTCAAAGGTTAGTAAGGGTTATTGCATTTTCATGTTTTATTTGGAAGAGAACAGATGTTATGCTGGGTGAAAATTTGAATTAAATGCCCATTTGATTTATTGCTTCTCAAACGTCTGTATGCTCTATGTTGAGCTTGCTTCCTTCTATGAAAAACTATTTTATTTAACAAACACTATATAGTCCCTGTGTTCCCAGTGCTTTATACATATTAACTGACTTAACCTACATAACAATGCTTTGAAGTTGGCAATAAAATTATCCCCAGTTCTCAAATGAAAAAAGAGAGGAACAGAGAGGTTAAGTAATCTGCTCAAATTCACACAGGCATTGAATAGTGAACTCAGGCAATGTGGATGCAGACACGTGGCTCTTAATTTACAGATTATGCTGCAGCTTCCGTATTCTTTAGGATAACGAAAGGACTTGATTTTCCCCAAGTCTAATCCCAATCCCATTCAATTTCACCATAACAAACCTTAAGAAATATTTTTCTTTCTTTTAACTATAGGCTCAGCAAATGTTGCAGCATAATGACAAGTCTGTCTTATGCACAGTGTGTTTGCATATTTTTTAAAGTAGTCTGGATTTTCTCATTTTTTACAGTTCCTAGTTATTTTATGACATTATGTCTGTCAAGTTATAACCCATGCAAAAAACTTACCAAATGGCATTATTGTGAGGAACCAATTGTACCTGGGAAAAAGCTGCTTAACCAAAGCATTACTGAAAACAGACAGGCTTTCCATTCACCTCTGAAGGCACTCATATTTCCCTGTTAAAACAAGGAAATTGGTTATAAATATCAAGCCAAGAAAGTTTATCTGTTTGCTCTATAGCATTTCAATAAATAAAAAGTGAAAAGAAAATCAATACTTGCCTATTTTCTCATGCCAACTCTGGTTTATTTCATTGTCTAATTAACATTTGACATACCATGTAGTGTCTTCAAGCACACAGAATTCACTAGTGGCCTGAAGCAAATTCCTCTGCTGTGATATTGTTAGATCTTTTAAGCTAAGCTGTGATAGACAAAGGGAGTTAGAAAAAAACACTAAGGACTGTTTTAATGCTCTAGAAGTCTTGCTTATATAGATGGCATTTGTCCTTTTAGGTCTATCCAAAATTAATGTCAGCTGTCCTAAAGGTATTAGATGATAATGAGTCTCCAAAGTTCCTGTTATTGGCTTAATGCTGGTCATTCAATCTCTCCTAGTTCTTTCTGCCTGAAGAGTCAATACAGGTTTAAGAAATTGCACCTTGTCTCCCTTTGCTTTTGATGTTTTCCAACTAAAATAGTAGCCTTACTGTAACTCCAGCTGACAAACCCATGTTTTATTTTCTCAGTTTATGTCTCATCTACAGCTTTGTTTAAACAATCAGTTTACTGAACATGTATTAAGCTACTACTATTTGCAAGGCAGGATGGATGACAAGATACATTGCTCTCATTTTGGTAATACAGAGATAGCAAATCATAACCCAAGTTAGACTGGGTTAAGTGCTATGGAGTCATGGAATGAGTACTGATTAATATACCTAAGGAATCAAGAAAACCCTCAAAAAGCAGGCCATATTAGACCTATGAGTTTACAGATAGGTGAGATTTTTTGCCAGCTGAAGGATGAATAATTAGGCAAGGGACATGGGTGCCTTGGAAAGAGAAAATATAAGAAACAATGTCTTTCAGGGAATTTATTCTTTCATCCAGCAGATATTTATTGAATACTCACTAGGTTTAGAAACTGTTTTAGTCATTTTCAATGATAAATACATAGATGGACGAAACAGACAAAAATCCCTGTTCTGGTGGGGCCTGAATTCCAGTGAGATACAAATTTACAGTAAACAGAGAAATGAGTAAATGTTGGAAGGGAGAGATGTTGTAGGGGGGGAAATGTGTAAGAGGAATCGGAAGTGGATGGAGAGGGAAGGTTGCACTTGTAAGTTCAATGAAGACTAAAGATAAGAATGAGAGGCCAAGAATTAAGGATTAAGGCCAAGAACAGAAGTCCTATATGATCAGAGTAGGGTAGGGAAATGTCAGCTGAGGCTAGAAAAGTAGACCAGATCTATATGATAAAGGCCTTTGAAGACAGATGAAAGATGATTGACTTTAATGCCAGAGATAAAGGAGAAACATGAAAAGATTTTGGAGAAAGTTGGAAATATGATTAGATTGCATTTTAGAGAAACAAATAAACAAGGAAATGTAATATGGTGTTTTGTTTTGTTTTGTTTTGTTTTTTCCTGGCAAGAACAGACAGGTGGTTCGGGGTAAGGCTGGTGAGGATCCTACTAAAAGCTGGTGGGAAAGGAAAATAGAATGGAATTCATAAACATGGCAGAAGTTCAGCTGATATGACTTGAAAATGAAGTAGTTGTGAGGAGGCAGAGGGAAAAATTAAACTTGATTCCTAGGTTTCTAATTTAAGAGAGAAGTTATACTTAATTTTCTGTCTTTGAGCTAAGAAACACAGGAGGACAATCAGAATGGTGGTCATCAGATAAAATTTGTATCATGTAAATCACCTTGCTCCTGGTAGGGGCATAAAAATGTCAATTTTCTTAACACCCTCACTTCTCCCCACCTTGGACATGTTGAATTTGGAAATGCAACTTGCATATATTTATGTGAATGTGTCTAGCAAGATGACAACTTGCACTTGACCCATAAAGGTCTAGAGAGACAGATTTATGAGTTATGGAACTAAAGTCAGAGAAGAGAATAAGACTATGCAGGGAAAGAAAGGGAAAAGAAGTCAAATAATCACAAGAATTGTAATGTTAATTCAAATTTCAAGTCTTTGATTTGATTGAAGAAATAGCATTACTTTTCCTACCTTTTCAATAATTTTCCTTGACAGCCTGTTATATACAGTATTTACTATGCTGCCAAACACAGATGAAATCTCACAGTTCTGAGCATTTAGCATTCTTTTGTTATGAAACTTTTTAAAAAATGTCTTCTTTTCCAGCTCATCCATGATCTGTTCAAAACAATAACTGAGACAGAGAGATAAACTACAAATGTTCACTCTTTCCCTTATTTTAACTTAATAATCTTAAATAAAACTTGTTTTTTCCCTTGTAATGCCCTCTCATGTTACCTGAAGAGTGTAGTAGAGAAATATATATACATATAATATAGGTACACATATAATATATAATATATAATGTACACACATATACACATAGAGACATATACATACAGAATTATGAATTACTAGAAGAATTACAGCATTTCCTTTAGAGGGCTATAAACTTGGAGAATTCAACATTTAGATAGAAGGTTATTCACTGAATTGTGTTTCAGTTTATTATCAGACAGAAGACTGAAGCGATGGCAAAGTTAATGTCAGCCATATACCATTTCTTGCCTGATTGATTCAAAGATTGTTCTGTTGCATACTTAGGATAACCTATTTGCGAATTGCTTAAAATGAGTGTTAACAGTTGGAGAGTAAGTTATGAATAAAAATTTTGTTGCTTTATTAAATGTTACTAAAATATAGAACTATTGTGCTCTATATGACTGAAAACATGTGGCGGTTTCTTTATTGGCTCTTTCCTTATCCGTCTATATTTAGAACATTATTTAAACAAAGGGTAATGCCAAGGACTCAGAGATTAAACTTAGTTGTTTATTGATAAACAGTTACTGTAAACATTATTCAGTCTAAAAATTTCAGTTCACTAAAATCAATCCTAAATTTAATCTAGATGCTATCTCAAGCAATTAAAAAAAAATCATAATATCACCAAGTTGGAAAATCCAGCCTCAGCAGTCACTCATGGATAATTGCCACAGTCATGCTAGTCAGTAAGTCACACAACTTTAACTCAGGTGAATCTTTTCATAAAAGATTCACCTGAGTTAAAGATATCATAAAGACAGTCTATCATTATAGAAATGAGCAACGCTAGGTTTAGTGATATAAGTTAGGACATTAAATCTTTAGATGAGTCCTGGAATCATATCTGTGATTCTTCATCTCGTAAATTCTGGAAGGGAAGACTGAGAAACAGACTTTTGTCTATCACCAGAGAGGTTTCACATTATTTTCTATCATCAGAAAACCATTGTGAGGACTTCTGCAGGCAGAATTCCTGGATTAATACTCTGTCCATTGGTAATGAGTAGTAACATTATCTCTAAAATTTCATATTTATTGTTGCATAACTCCTTTCATGGTAGTGGTGTAGCTTAATGGAAAGCCTCAGGCTCTGTTGCAAGGCAGAACAGTATTCAGTTTTCTATAGAGCCACATACAAGTCACGTGACCTTAGGGAACCTGCCCTCACTTACTCTTGGTTTCCTCATCTAGCCATGAAGCTCATACTTGAACTGATTATTGTAAGCATTAAGGAGACCATGTTGGTTAAGTGCCAAGTATGGTACCTGAGCACAGTAGGCTCTCAACAAACATAATATTACTTAATTCAGAGTCTTGGAAATTCTTTTGGAGAAAGGAGTGACAAATAAATGAGTGGAAAGGTAGTAGATACCGGCCATAACAACAAAGAATTAATGTCAAATATGTAATGATGTCAACTCTATATTATTGAAGCCATAAATTAATTGACATATGTTAGGCGTAGTCAGTCTTCTGAGTGTATTCCTTCTTTTTCCGTCCACCTCTACCAACACTTGTTAAATTTTTATTAGAAAAACAAGTCTATCAAAATCCTGTGCCTTTGGTGTTCTGTTCCCAAGAGTATGCCTTTTCTATTTATAATTGAGATTTCAGGTAAGTAATTCTGAGAGAAAAAGGCAGATACTACGTAATTGATATCCTAGCTTGACTTTTCTAGAAATTCACTGGAATTAGTAATTAGAAAAGGAATTATTTCTTAAAACTAGAGAATGTGTTGTTACATGCATTTGAAATACACATGGGGTGCGAAGTCAATGTTTATATAAACTGCCATTCCACTTCTCAGTCTATCAGCAAGATGAACATTTAAAAAGGTGAGTTATATTAGCTATTTTTCTGTCTCCAGTCATATAAGCAACCTTATTAGCCCTTTAAAAGGAAGTGCTGAGGGTGCCTGGGTGGCTCAGTTGGTTAAGCGACTGCCTTCAGCTCAGGTCATGATCCTTGAGTCCCAGGATCAAGTCCCGCATCAGGCTCCCTGCTCAGCGGGGAGTCTGCTTCTCCCTCTGACCCTCCCCCCTCTCATGTGCTCTCTCTCTCTCTCTCTCTCTTATTCTCTCTCTCAAATAAATAAATAAATAAATAAATAAATAAATAAATAAAAAGGAAGTGCTGAACTTGATGGACCTCTAGTAGGCAGTCATTCTGTATAACTCAAGTCCTTTTATGTTTCCCGTTGAAAGTCTGTGCTTGTAAATGGTGTTATTGAATGGTGTGTTTTAATGAGGTTTGGCTACTTCATATTCTGAGGGCTCTCTTTGGGGCATCCTTAGAGGCACATTACATTACTACAGTGTTACGAGGCAGTAGAGAAGTCTGCTCTTCCTTATAGGAGCCACGCAAAAGTGTGCTGACTAGAGCCCTAGAGCTACAGGCGAAATGTTTTTCAAGGGCCAAACACAGGGAGTTTGTGGTGCAGAAGCAGCCTTTCTCTATCAGCAAACGTGTCAGGAAAATTCACGAAGGACAGTGGGCATCAGACATGGTGTCACTACCTCAGCAAAATGAGCAAGCACCCTTGGTGTCCCTTTGCACTGAGGCATTGGTGACAGCACCACGTGCTTAGACGAAGTGCTGAGGCCAGATATGGCTGAGTTACTTATGCCGGGAAGGTTCTGAGAAGCTGAAGTGATAATGCCACTTTATAGGTTCTCCAAACCGAAGTTTCCAGATCCCCTGCAGTATGTGTACAACCTAAGCAACACAGATCCAAGTAATCCTTAGCATCTCTTGGTGTAATACCATGGAGGCTATTCTTCTGTCCTTCTTGTAGTAGACAGAACAGGCAGCAGCAGAGGTCCAACAGCTTTTCAACTTCCTTGACAACCTCAGGGCTTTGCTGCATATATGATAACTGAGGCAATGTAAAGACTGAGACAAATAAAACTGTAGCTTTCCTTCTACAGACTGGCTGTCTATGAATAAAATGAATGCCCACCTTGAACTGCACGTTCTTTTGAATTACATACTCTTGAACAACCTGGTGACTATTTTATTCATATAATTATTCATGTAGCGCTTTTCTTATAATGCCTTTGTCCTACTGTGATAAAAATGTAAAACTGCATGCAGTAATTGCATGCAGTCGCCCACAATGGGTGGTGTAGTTTGCTACTTTTGCAACTCCTGAAGAATGAAAAGCACAAATCAAGCTGCCAAACATAAGTGAGCAAAAGAAGGTTAACAGAACAAACAGCAATTAGCTGAAAATGAGAACAGACAAACCCTCCTTTTCATGGAGGCCCTGGAGTCCACCCTAACTTTGCTTGCAGAAGCCAGCGACAGGAAACCAGGTCATAAGCCCCACTGTAGCCAAGAATATGCAGCTTTTTTTTGGCAGCATATTGGTAAAGAGGAACTCTGAAAATCAGAAATCACATGCTCAGAGTAAACCAAAAACTAAGCAAGGCGCCTCAGTGGTCAACTCTGTGGTGCAAGAAAATGCAAGCTCTCTTTCTAGACAGTGTTGTCCAATAAAAAAAATAATGTGACCACATATGAAATTTTAAATTTCTAGTAGCTCTATTAAAAAATAAAAAGAGGAACGCCTGGGTAGCTCAGTGGTTGAGCGTCAGCCTTCAGCTCATGTTATAGTCTCAGGGTCCTGGGATGGAGGCCCCTATCGGGCTCCCTGCTCAGTGGGGAGTCTGCTTGTCTCCCTCTCCCTTGACCCTCCCCCTATTTGTGCACATGTGCTCATGCTCTCTTTCTCAAATAAATAAATAAATAATAAATTCTTTTTAAAAATAAACAATAAAAAGAAAACATAAAAAGTAAAATTAACTTTAATAATTATATAATCTAATACATCCAAAATAGAATCATCGTAACATGTGTTCAGTCTTAAAACATTTTAGTAAGACATTTTACCTTTGTTTGTGCCAAGTCTTTAAAATCCAATGTGGATTTTATACTTAAACCATGTCTTAGTTTGGACTAGCCATGTTTTAAATGCCTACTAGCCATGTATGGGTAGTGGCCAATGCATTGGATAGTTGAACTCTAGACTAAACTTTTCTTACTGAAAGAAAGGATTTGAAATGGATGCCCATGAGCTCCATTCTAACTTTAAAACTGTGTCCTGTATCATCTTGTGGCCAGCAAATAAACAAATGTCAAGACTATTCTGGAAACCAAAAAATGACAGAATAATCTTGGAAACAATTATTTTTTTAATTAGGCTTACAAAAAGCAGCTTTATTCACACTTATCATTCTATTTGTTTTCTTCCTCTAGAATACCATCCTCATTTCCTCTTATACCTCTGCTCCAGTTGAGATTTTGTGTTGTTTAATTTGCTTAGATTTGTGCTATTTAATACATAACTCCAGCTACACTGAATGATCAAGGGCTTAAAATATTGCTAGTATAAGGGCTCCTGGGTGGCTCAGATGGTTAAGCATCTGGGTGGCTCAGGTCATGATCCCAGGGTCCTGGGATCGAGCCCCACATAGAGCCCCACATTGAGCTCCCTGCTGAGCAGGGAGCCTGCTTCTCCCTCTCCACCTCCCCCTGTTTGTGTTCCCTCTTTTGCTGTCGCTCTCTCTGTCAAAATATAAATAAAATCTTAAAAAAAAAATCCAGTAAACTTATTAAAAAAACATTGCTAGTATGACTGAGGAATTCTTCATTTTATTTAATTTTCATTAATTTAAATTTAGAACTGATATTGGAGTCAGTTATTAGAAAATATGTAAGTATGTTTAGGGGCACCTGGGTGGCTCAGTTGTTAAGCATCTGCCTTTGGCTCAGGTCGTGATCCCAGGGTCCTGGGATTGAGCCCCACATCAGGCTCCCCGCTCGGTGGGAAGCCTGTTTCTCCCTCTCCCACTCTCCCTGCTTGTGTTCCCTCTCTCGCTGTCTCTCTCTCTGTCAAATAAAAAATAAAATCTTAAAAAAAAGAAAATATTTAAGTATGTTTGGAATATTTTGGATGCTTAACTCTACCCATAGCTATTGAACTATACATTTCATAAAAACCAAATTCAAATCAAGTAATTCCAGTGAAAATTTAGCTGTCAGGTTGAGATTGCTAAATTATAAATAAAATATACACTGAATTTCATAGGCTTAGTGCAAAAAAAAAGAATGTGAAATAATCAATAAATTTTTATGTTGACTATATGTTACAGTGACAATACTTTTAATATATTGGGTTAAAGAAAATATATTATTAAAATTAATCCCATTTGTTTCTTTTTACTTTTTGTAATGTAGCTACTAGAAGGTTTTAAATTCCTATGTGGTTTGCATTATATTTGTATTGGGTAGCTCTGGCTTAGGTCCTTACACTTATCTGGGGTTGGGAAATGTCTCAGACACCTGGTTTGGAGAATAATGACTGAGGATTGAACACATTCCTAAGACCTACAAATCATAACTGGTTTACAGGTGGCCCTTGGAAAAGTCAAAGGTTTTAATGAAGTGCATAATAAATAAACATTAGCAGTCATCAGAGCTAGCCTACTTTCAATGGATTGCTCTATGAAATATTTTTGCCTGTTTTGTTTTTTTTAATTTCATGTATTTGTATTTTAAGTCCATTCATAACTCTTACCAATGCCATAAAGTGACCTGAAATGTAGTAGTTAGTCTATGATTTGTAAAGAGTTTTGAAATTGACAGTTTAAAAAAAAAAATACTATAAAAACACAAGTTGTTTTACTTAGATTCCATGGGTATAGGGAGAAAAACATAGACTTATTATCTTATTGAGTTTGCTTTTCCAAATACCTCAGTGTTCAATTGAACTACTCAGTTATAATATATTATAATTTTATACATCACAGGTAACTAGATTTAATGTTATTTTAGACGTCAAAATGTTTTTAAATCATGAAAGGGGTATTCATATACTATGCTGAACAGGCTGTCAGCACACCAGAGGCTAATTTAGACTGTGTCTGGGTTATTTTCATGGGCTTTAATGTTTCTGTGAAAGCATCTATTCATTGCACCATATCTGTCTTTCATCAGAATGAATTTGTCATCCATTTCTAGAGATGATAGTGTAAAATAATTTTCTGAATATCCTATTTGTATTCCATTGCCAACACAATCTATAAAGTTCTCCTTAAGCAGAAGCTGGTCAATTCAAAAAGAATTTCTTAAATACCTACTGTGGGCTAAGCATGGTAGGCCATGTAATCCATTTTCCTGAAACAACTAAAGTCTACATGAATCACACAAATTAACCTATGTGAAAAGTTTAAACATCAGAACAAAAAAAGATAAATTAGTATAATAAATAATAATGTTCAAACATCTGGATATAATCAGGAAAACATAATTAATCCTAATATATTCCAGGAGGAACCAATAAGGTTTGTGAGGTGAGGAGATAAAAATTTAGAGCATAAGTATAGATATTTAATATGTAGAATGTTTAAAAAATCTAACATCTAAATTCAAATACAGTGGCACAAGGCACAGTGTTAAAAAAGAACAGGAAAAGAAGTGAGAAGACCTGGTTTCTAGTTCTGACCTCCCATTGGCCAAAGGTACAGTTTGGGGATATGTCTTTGGGCTTTCTGAGCCTCAGTATTATTGTATGTAAAACGGGGGTTAATAAACCCTTCCCTGCCTGATCTACAAGGTCTTAGTGAAGATAGATGAGGTAGGTTTGTGAAGAGTTTTCTGAACTTTAAATGACTAGTCAAATGCAAGACATTAATATGAACTTAACTTCCTAAATTCCTTTGAAGTCTTGTAATGTTTCTCTGCTTTCTTCAACTGCTTATAGACCTGATATCATTGCAAATTATACTTGTGCACAAAGAGAAATGTTTTGGCATAAACTGCCTCACACAGAGAAATTACTATCATTTTCAAATGACAAACTCAGTGCTCAACCTGCTGTTTAATGTGACAGATAAGTTTAGTAATTAAAAAATACACAGGTTCGACTGGACTTCATCAGATGATCACGGGGGGGGGGTTAATATGGAATTCCTTTGTACATCATTTTACAATTAGGTTTCCAGCTAGCATTTTATATTAACAAAGTTCATACCAGTATTAGCTTCTTGTTACATTTTACAATGAATTGTATGACTAGTTTAGTATTTGATTTTTTATTTAAATGGGAGATTTTAGACCATGAAGCAATTTTGCAAGCCTTGAAAGAATCCAAGGGAAAAAAACCTGGGGTTTTAATTATGTTGTCTTTGTTATTGTTGGACACTCAGTTTAGATTCCTCAAGAGGCTTAAGATAAATGGAAATAGTGACTCATCTCTTACAGTAAATTTTGGGTCAGATGTAATTTGAAAGTTGATTAGTGCTTTCAACATCACATATATTTTCTTAATATAAAACAATGCTTATCTTGACTTCATTTCTTAAAAATTACAAACTCATAATTTTCTCTTCTGAAAAGTAAGTAACTCCAGGTCTATTTTGTGATAGGACCAGATAGTGGGTTTGCAGCACCTTTGCTCCACAATATTCCACAGAACCAAATTTTATTTCTTTAAAAAAAATATATATATATATTTTTTAATTATATATATATATATGTTATCACTTATAGTTTGGATATAAACATTTTTCTTTTCAGATAATTCTTTAGAGTGGAGAAATTCCAGGGGAAAAGTTACTTGGATTAAAGCTAAATCCTGGAAAACAAGGAAGATACTGCTCTATAGAAGAGTGCCAAACCTCAGATCTCTAGAAATGACCAGTCATCCCAAACAGCCTAGGTCTCATTATCCCACTTGCCTTTTATGTTGTTTATTCTCAATAACTTTTCATATGCATTGATATTTAGGGCTTGTGTAGTTTTAACTCCATGTATGTTAGAAATTGATCTGTTTGAAAAGATCACTTGACATTCCAGCATATATTTGAGTGTTGAGAAGAACACTTTTAAATATAGTCTGAGCCATTAGAAGCAGCATTATGGAATAAAATCTCGAAACAGTATTATGAAATAAAATTTTCAATGGGGATGTGCTTATAAAAGCAAAGCGGGCTACTATTTCTGCTAGAAAATTAGAAGGATAAATTATTTATACTGTTTGTTTTGTTTATACTGTGCTGTGCTTGATAAAGAATTTGGCAATGCCTAGAAAAATACATAAGCTACAGTGAGGAAGATAAATCGCTGAGGAAATTGGTAGGCCAGGAAAATTATCAAGGCAATGATGATAACGAACCTAGGATAATGATGGCATGTTTATTCAGGGTATACTCAATGCCAGGCACTACTGTGAATACTTTTCATGTAGAAACTCATTTCATCCCCACAGTCACCTAGCTGTCGGAACAGCTTACAGATGAAGAAAAAGCACGAAGATACACGTCCCAAGTCACAGTGCTAGAGAGGCAGAACCCGTGTTCGAAACCTGCACCTGGCCTTCAAGGTCGCTGGGCTCCACTTCCTTCTCTGTAAAACCAGCATGTGGAATAACATAGTCTTTACAGAGTCCCACGGGTTTGGTTCTAAGCCTTTCGGCAGCTAAACCAAAGCTGCAAATGCAGGCAGGGTGTCTATAGGTTAAAAAAAATAAATAAATAATAATCAGTCATCCGGGGGGATTAAAAAACGGAATACTTGATAGACATACTTGAAACTGCCTCACTACACCGTATACTGAATCAGAGTGAGACTTAAATTATGCCCCTGTGTCAGTAATGCAATGTACCTCTTGAAAGTACCCACACCTCTGAGCATCAGCAAATTAGTAAGAGCCAGGTAAGCACAACTGTACCTAGCTCAGCTGAGAGCTCAACTTTTCGGCCTCCAGATGTTCGGTGTTTTGTGACACGCAGGCCAGAGGGTACTTCAGAGAGCTGCAAATCGTGGGTTAGGACTGCAGCAGAAGGTCGGACTGGGAGCTGGGTAATTTTGAACATGCGGCCAAGTTAGTGGCCGATCTTAATATGTTGGTAAATACCGATGCGGATGTGTATGGATTTGGCATCGCAGCACTTCGTGGAAAGAGTTTGGCCAGCACGCTCAAAAGCCAGATTGCAATCGCTTCTTCCAAAAGAGCGAGGTTCAATATCTAAGTAAAGCAAAGTAATCAACCCAAGCCCGGGGCTGAAGCCGTCTTGTCCTGTGAAGGAGAGGCGGCCTGCTCTGAGTTTGAGTCCAGGACTGAAGCATCAGGTGAGCTGACTTAGAGTGGCCAGGGGAGCTGTGGCTGTTACTTCCCTGGAACAGAAAAGAAAAGCAGCATCTCCCGAAGGTCTCCCAGATTTGTTGTGGTTGGTGGTGGTGGTGGTGTTGTAACTAAACAATGAACCACCTCGGCGGTGTTTCTGAAGGGGCATTGTCTCAAAGAACTATTTTCTCTCTCTCTCGTAACTGAGAACAAGAGAGAAGCAAAACCTCTTTTATTCAGTGCATATTAATCACTATCAAAACATGCAGCTGTTGGATTAATTTGGATACTGATTTACTTCTGGTTTGATTTTGCCACTTAAAATGAAGTGCTATTGCTGAGGCAACAGTGTGAAAGTATATTGTTGTAAACGACCTTTGAGTCATGAAAGCAGCACTTGTTTTGCCAAATAATTAATCTGATGTTCAACGACTCTCCCACTGCCCAGAGACCTTTGTCATCCTGAGATGCAACGTTTTGTGTTCACAGATGCTTGATTTAGTGGGGCCTCTGCCAGCTGATGGCTAACAAATGATAGCACAGCCAAGGAAGGCCAGTGTGATTTGCATCTGGTTTGTGTAATGGTAAACCAGGGGTTCCAGCTGTCTGTCACAAACTCCC
Source organism: Mirounga leonina (assembly GCF_011800145.1). NCBI lineage: Eukaryota > Metazoa > Chordata > Mammalia > Carnivora > Phocidae > Mirounga > Mirounga leonina. Next base: position 3,291,462 of record NW_023270323.1, read on the forward strand.
CTTAAAAACTCGAATAGAGTGGCCAGTAATCAGTTCATTAAAAAATGCAACAGCCACGGACTCTCATGAACATTGCAGATATCTATTGCTGCAAATGTTTGACTGGCCCACTGTATCAACTGACAGAGGTGTAGAGTTAAGGTTTCTGTGCATTACTCTAAGGGATGACATTTACATAAGTGTGGTGTGAATGGCGCCCCCTAGCGTTGTGTGATGTGCTAGCTCTGGATTTTATATAGTCCCCAGTTTTTACTTTTTTTTACAGTAGCCTATTATTACTTAACATGCTGTGTCCCTGCTTGCCTCTGAACTCCTACAGAACTGGTTTTATTTTCTTATTTTTCATGTTGCTAAACTGTGGCAGAGTGCCCATGGCTTAAGAAACTTTTTTTTTAAGCTTCTTCATTTAATCGAATAAAAGTGAAAACATATTTCGTAAAGCCAAGAATTTTAGCTTTTGTGTTTAAACACATACGAACTTCTTACAAGTGTTATTCATATTGGTATGTCAGCTCAGTCTTCACACTGTAATTGTTAAGAATCTTCAGGAGACAAGTGAAAGAGAACCAAATCAAACGTCCTTAAGATCGAAAGAAAAAACAGAATTCAGTGGTTCACATAACAGACATCCTAGAGCCAGACCCATCTGACTTCAATCCAGATCCACTGACCCGAAAGACGACCTCAGGGCATTCTTTCTACATCTCTCAGTTCTGCCTTTCTCCGTGTGGGCTTCATTCACGCCTTCTTTTTCCATCCCCCATCGAGATGGCCACTGGCAGTGCCATGCTGGCAGGCAGTCCTTTCAGCAGTCCTTTCCTTTCCGTAGAGCAAAATCCCAGATTCCATTTTGATGGCACTGCCTCGGGTCATGTGCTCACCCGGGACCAGTAATTGTGGTCCCAGGATTGGAATCTCTGATGGGGTGGAGGGGAAGTGAATGGGAAACCGAACCATTTGGCCTGAGAGTGTAGGAAACGTTTCTGTCACAAAACAAGAGGAAGTGGACGATGGGCAAAGAAAAACGTGTTTCTACGACATTATCCTCCGTTTAACATGTGATGAAACTAGGGCTTAGAGATGATATTGTCTTGACAATGTGCGTCTCCTGGCACTGAGTCCAGTATGTTTTGCACATTATCTCTCACTTATGCATTCATTCCTGTAACATATCAGGTGAGTAGGGAATCAAAGTAAGGCCTTTTTTTCAGACCCGTAGCACGGGATTCTGAGAATACTGAAGAACTGGAAGCAGTGAATGGGTAAACTGAAAGTCAGAGGCATGAGAATATTGTTTTGAGTCTTTGTTTCAGTGGGATTCAACTTGATTTCCCAATTTATGAAAAAGGCAGTTTGATTTCCCTGACAGATCATACACGTGGAAGTTTTCCCTGAGGTACTGGCAGTGATCGCAATAGAAACAATCAAGTTCAGATAGCTTCCTCGTTCATCTGTTCCCCTAACTATTTGAAGGATTTTATTTGCTTTGATTGGATGTGGTTCTGGTTTTGGTGAGAGTGAAGTGGCACTTTGGCCTGAGGGACATGCGTGGGTTCTAGAGAATCACAGGCATTGGATCTGACCACAGTCCACACTGCCTTGGAGACATTTTTACAAATACTGCATGATTCTGCATCCACATTTGCACAAAACAGCATATCTTTGATGCCCACATTTATGTTAGTTTAGTTTTACTTACTTTTTGACTGACTTTTTGTAGCAGTCAGTCTGGAAGGTATGAAAAGGATAATGATTTCACAAGAACTTGAGTTGAACCCATACAGAGGAAGAGGGAGTTAGGGCTCTGCCTTGAAATCAACCTGCTTATTTAAGTAGATTTAAAGAAAAACAGAGCATGAAAACAACAAATCAGCCTGACTTATCTAAGAGGAGTGGATAAAATAGTCCCTGCAGGAGGAAACGTGTAACCCAATCCAGTAGTTTATCACATCTTCATGAAACCTTGAAATAGCTCTATGAATTTATATTGTTTCCGAAAGCTATGTGAGCCGTGCTGTCTTGCCCTGCCCCACTGTGAACCCTGAAATCAATCCATTGCTCTCCCAAACTTTGGGAAAATGATATGCTGCTAATGTCAATGAACTAGCTGCCTTCACAGAATGGTTTTTCACTCCCTGAGTTTACTGAAGTGGAAGACAGAGAGGGTATGCCTTTCTGAAAATAACCACATGTGCTCAAAGACCTAGATTTTCCAGGCATGAGTGCATTTCTGATAAAACACCTCCTTAACATGGGGAAACCTTGTTATTCTTCCTTTCCACAAATCGTTTGCCTCCTTTATATTTGTAACGATTGCCAACTCTTATTTCTTTTTTGGAGGTTTGATAAAACAGAGGCCCTGGAGAAAGGAAAATGGATACCGTTCAAAGAAATCCACCTCCTGTAACGAAAGAGGCCAAAGCTGTATCCTCAGCGCCCCTCAGCTGTATCCTACCTTTCCACAAATAACCCTCCTTTGCCTCAGTTTACATTAGTTCATAATCATTATTTGTATTATAGGTATTCTGAAAAAGCACTTTAGAGGTGGAGAAAATGCAACTGAAGATATTTCTGGCTCAAGAATAACAACTAGGTATTGTTTTATTTTGCAGCAGAGTTGCATTATATATCTTCGAGTATTTTCCTTACATCTTTTTACAGATTGTCTTGGCTTGTTATTACTTATTTGACAATAATTTCAACAGCGCTAATGCCTCACTCTGTGTGGCAGTTAACAATTTTCAAATTGCTTACACATATTCTGTGCCTATTGTGTTTTATTATTCCTCTCCATATTGTGGACAAAGATTTGCTAAGTCTGTGTCCTTTAACTTAGGCAATAGCTTTTCTAGGTGATTTAAAGCAGTTATTATGAATATGTTGGTTGAATAAATTAGAAAGTAAACCAAATAAAAGAGCAATAAGAACATATCCTTGTGATCTGATAAGAGACTAGCAGATAGAGCATGTATAAAATTACATTAAAAATGTAGCGTTTGTATGTTTCCCATTTTGACCTATAACTAATAAATAGAAGTTGGTACCTCCTTGAGAAGTTCCACAGAGCTGATTCTTCATCAGATGATTCTCTAAGTCTGTGTGTTGAATGTTCTTCAAAGGACATTACTGCTACTAGGAGCTGGGTGGACCTTGGGCAAGCTATTTGGCTTCTTTTTGCCCTGCTTTTTCACCTTTTAAAGTAATGGAAGTAACAGTATCACCCATGGTGTTGTGAGACCTGCGTGAGGGAATAAATCTAAAGTACTTAGTGGGGTACCTGGCCTTTATAAGTGCTTTGTATTTGTTATTTTTATAGTTGTTTTGATGTTGTCCCTAACAATAATACTGCAAGAGAATCATGGACAGTGATTTGATACATCAAAGTTTTCATGTTACGGGAGGCAGCACCACTCAGGCTTACCAAACCAGGAGTACCTGGATTCCTTTCCCAGCTCTTCCATTCATCGGATGGATGGTCTTGGGAAACACACTCAAACTTTCAAAACCCAAGTTTTTGTCTATGAAAAACATAAGGAGCTTATTAGGAAAGTTGCATCCATAGGGTAGCTAAAAAATGAGATGGCAATAGAGTATCATTAAATAATTTTTAAAAATGATGTCATAAAGAAAACCTCCTTCACATTTTCTTAGACATAGTCTCTGGCTTTAAGCAAATGATGGGTAGAGTCCATCATTAAATCTCATTCAGTCTTTTGCCCTAGAGCTGAGTACTCTGGATCAACAACAAATGATATGTGTCTGATCTTTACATTTTTAAACAAAATAAAAGTAATATTTTCTGTTTATTTGTAAAATGTAGAAGTAGGTTTAAAGTAATTGGCACCGTGGCGGGTTTTAATTTGATCTTAGCAGAGAAAATCCCTTAGCAGTGCTGTATTTCCGGTCTTATCTCCTTTTTTCCTTTGATCTTCACTTTTGTTTTCTTCTAAATACATGACATTATTAACAGCGCTGCTTAATTCAGAGGTCCAATATGGTTCCCAAAACAAATTTATCGGGCATAAGTTCAACTGTACTAGTTGGTTAATCCTTTTCCATTTTTGTCAAAGAATTTATAGACCCCAAGAAAAGTACTTCTAAATATAATAGTGCATATTTTTTTTTAAAGCTTAATTGTCTTTAAATGAGACCAGAGTCTTTGGAACTTTTTGTTTACTTGTAAACTTCTAACAATGTTGAAGTATTTGTCATATTTCAGCAGCTAGTCTTTCTCTGAAACATGAAGGTAGACTTAGGTCTTGAAAGAGTTTTTATTCTATAAAAATAGTTTACCTCTTTCAACTTCATGTAAAAATGGTAGGCTAGGCTAAAGTGACAAAGAATGCCTTAAGGGGAACGTTGAATGAATAACTTTGAAGGAAAACTATTTTCACCAGAGACTTGTCCAGATTTAATTAGTTACGGGGGTTAAAGGCAGAGAGAAAAGGCCAGGAGCCTAGAGGGATTTTAGGAGTAAAGTATCAAGGAGAAGTGAGGTCTCACATGGAGAAGGAAGTGTTGCTACTTTAAGGTTTAATAATTTTGTGACCCAGTGTCAAGTGTTGTGATTTCCAGTGGCAGGGGAGGTGAAAATGTGAAACATTAACCAACCCTGTACCTTGCTAGGGGTGATTCATACCCATATTATCTTCTTCAGTATACTGGGTGTATTCAGCTTTCAGAACAGTAAATTTTGGAAGGATGTCATTTGCTCCATCAAAAGGGATAAAAAATGGGGATATTGGCTCATGATAAGTACCCTCCCAGAATCAATGAATTAATTCTTTCCTGGGAAAGTCGTGAAATGTGAATTTATATCACATTGCCACTTGGAAACTATAATTTTAAAGAATACACACACGTGGATTCAGAATTCAATTACCAGAGCTAAAGATAACAACGATATTAATAAAGGTTGTGATGCTTGTTTGTTTCTGTTTTAAAACACGTGCAGAAATTTTGGTGTCATGCAAACATTACTGAAACTATAAATATGCAGTGGTTTTTACTTGTTGATGTTTTTATTTTTAACATTGGTGGTTAGTTTATCCTAAACACTGTAGGACAGTGATTGGAACATAGTAGGCATATGATAGCACCGGCTTTGGCAAGTGACAGATCAAACGAGACAGAGAATTTACCAGGAAAAGCAGGAGTCAATACAAAACATATGCATATATGTTTCCTTTTATATTTTATTACTGTATCTGTATCCACACATGTTTGCACGTACATAAATAACTGCATAGAGAAAGATCCAGAACAAAACATACTAAGTGTCAAAAGCTGGTAGAACTGAGGCGTGGGAGGGAGCTTGAGGGGTGAATTTCCATTTTTGTTATTTGCTTCTTTCTTTCTTTTTTTTAAAGATTTTATTTATTTATTTGACAGAGAGATAGACAGAAGAGCACAAGCAGAGGGAGTGGCAGAGGGAGAGGGAGAAGCAGGCTCTGCACTGAGCAGGGAGCCCGATGCGGGACTCGATCCCAGGACCCTGAGATCATGACCTGAGCCGAAGGCAGACGCTTAACCATCTGAGCCACCCAGGCGCCCTATTTGTTTCTTTATTATAGAATTTTAGCAACTGGAATAAATAAAATTTATTTATTATATGCAATTAAAAAATATGCAATTAAAAAAACCGTAATAGCATTAAAAAGGCAATAGTGTGTGGGGTAGCTCAAAAATAAGAAGATAAAACAAATTATCAGGTGAATTCACAGGGGTATTGAAATGGTGCTACAGAGCTTACATAATCAGAAAGTATATACCAGAGCCATGAAACCTTGAGATTGGCCTGGGACATCTACTCCTGCCACTTAATAGCTACACAACCTCAGACAAGTCACTCCGACTCTCTGGGCCTCGGTTTCCTCTTCGAGAAGATGAGACCGTTGAATCAAAATTCTATGTAGATATTTAACTATACAACAAATAACTTTTCTGCAGCCACAGGCAATACTCACCCATGTTTTCCCCACCCCACAGTTCTCATACAGGTACCCAGCCAGGGAGATAGGGCACAAAGAAATAAAACAATTCTCTGAGCATTTTTCCCCCACCTTTGGGCCCCTGGCCTCCCTCCCACAGTTCTGAGCACAGTCATGATGGAAGTATGGACTTCTTGACTGGAGGACTTCTAGAGTGCTCTCACATTCTAGAAGCTCTGCTCTTTTTGTGTATGGTGTACTCACACCTTGGATTTTTGTTCGTACCATACAGACCTACTTATCAACCTACCTACCTAACCACACTTACAAAAAGCAATGGATCATTGGGAGCATGAGGAGGACCAGCACCGGGTTCCCAGCTTACAGTAGTGTTCTTCTCACCACCTCCTGCTGGCTCCTCCAAATCAGTCCCTGACAGTAAACCTATTTTGAGAAGTGATAGGGTAAATGGTGTTTGTGTATAGGGAGATTACTAATGAGAAAGCAAATTCTGACATGTTATTTATAAATTATGTCCAAAATTTTAAAAGAGGAAAACTGTAGGAGGACAAAACTATTTTCTATACCCCCAGGAAAGAATGACTCTTGAGGGGCACCTGGGTGGCTCAGTCGTCAAGCGTCTGCCTTCGGCTCAGGTCATGATCCCGGGGTCCTGGGATCGAGCCCCGCATCGGGCTCCCTGCTCCGCGGGAAGCCTGCTTCTCCCTCTCCCACTCCCCCTGCTTGTGTTCCTGCTCTCGCTATCTCTCTCTCTGTCAAATAAATAAATAAAATCTTTAAAAAAAAAAAAAAAGAGTGAGGACTCTTGAGAGGACACTAATACAAAATCTAAAGTTTAATTTTTTTACAAAGTAGGAAAATAAAGAGTATTCACGTCTCTACATTTGAAAAAATCTAGAAACTTACAGTTTTAGGAATTTATGTATCTTTTCATCAGTTTACTCAACAAATATCGTCCTTTGGTCCTGCTATGTACGAGATATGGCTGGATGTTACAGATTCATGAATGGATTACACATAATTGTATTGAAATAAGCTCTCTGTGTAGTGGGGCACAAAAAAGGTCAATGTGACCTATCACTGTGTGTTAAATGCAATGACATAGCAACACATAATGTGTAGTGTTGATGCAGAGAGAAGACAATAAACCCATGCTCAAAGAGTCTAGAATGACTTCCTGGAGGGGATAAAATTTAAGATGAACCTGGAAAGAAGAATAGGAGTTTACTAGGCACTGGTCAGAAAGGATACTTCAGGAAGACAGATTAAAGAATTCCTAGTGCTCAAGGGTGTTTAGGAAAATGAGAGAGGGTTAGTATACACAACAGCAATACAACAAGAAGACAATAAAATAATTATGTGAAGATCTTATCTGTATTCAGCTCTATGCTGAATCATTCCTATTGCCTTATTTCATGTACCCCACACACTATCACTACATTGCTTTGTCTGCCCATTTTATTTTATTTTTTAAAGATTTTACTTATTTATTTGAGAGTGAAAGAGACCACAAGCAGGGGAAGGATCAGAGGGAGAGGGAGAAGCAGGCTCCCTGCTCAGCAGGGAGCCTGATGCGGGACTTGATCCCAGGACTCTGGGATCATGACCTGAGCTGAAGGCAGATGCTTAATTGCCTGAGCCAACCAGGCACCCCTGCCTACCCATTTTATAGTCATGGAAACTGAGATTAGGTGAAATGCCAGAAGTCACACACATAGTAAAAAGTGGTGCTGAGACGTAAATCCAAGTCCGTGGGGTCCCAAAGTCAATTTTCATAGCAATTACCCAATTCATAGTTACAAGAACCTGAAGTCTGTGTTCTCCTCTGGATACAGAAAGCCCTGCATCCATTTATTCAAAAAGTATATATTCAGTTCCAAAGACTATAATAAGCACGGAGTATACAAAGATGAGTAAGAGCCAGTTAGTTCCCTACAAAGTTATTATAAAATGCAGTGCTAGGGCGCCTGGGTGGCTCAGTTGGTTAAGTGACTGCCTTCGGCTCAGGTCATGATCCTGGAGTCCCGGGATCGAGTCCCGCATCGGGCTCCCTGCTCAGCAGGGAGTCTGCTTCTCCCTCTCCTGCTCCCCCCTCTTGTGCTCTTTCTCTCTCTCACTCTCTCTCTCAAATAAATAAAATCTTTAAAAATAAAATAAAATAAAATAAAATAAAATGCAGTGCTAGAAATATTTTTAAGCCCCTGACAAAGTTGACGGTAGGGCTGGGGGGAGGTAGGTTCTAGGCTGGCAGAGGTAGGAAAAGCAGAGAAAACTTCCTGGAGGAAATGATGGACTAAGCTGGAGCTTCAAGGATGAGAAGGAGCAGGTGAAATAGGAGCGGAGGGTCACTAAAGCAGAAAGTATAGAAACTGCAGGTTGTGTCCAGTGGACAGTAGATGGTCTGTGTTGTTGGAAGGACAGGGAATGGAGTGGTGAGAAAGGAAAGTGCAATTGTACACACACATTAGATCATGGAGGAACTTGTGCGCCAGGTTGATGAGCTTGCATTTATCTTCTAAGAAATGAAGTTTAGGATTTTAAACAGAGAAGTGACTTAGAATTTGCCTTTAGTCAGGAGGCAAAGAATACCACCTATGAGGCTTTGAAAATGTCTGGTGAGAAATGACAATGGCAGTGGAATCAGAAACAGAGAAAAAGAGGCAGATTCAAGAAACACGTGGTCCATAAAATTAGTAGGACTGTTGATTGTTTTTATGCTGGAAGTGAGAAAGAGGAAAAAGTCAAAGACAATTCCTAGTTGTGTGGCTTGTGGGAATCTTAGTTTGTAACTTTGAAGTTTCCTATAGTCATGAACTTCATTATGGATCTGGTACTGTATATTTTAGGCGTATTATTAATTATTTCACTAAATTTAAGGGATAATGTCTTCATTCCATAGTCACTAAAAAGAGTTTCTAATTTGTGTGTGAAATCTGAGATTATAATTTTTTAATGGTCACGTTTTAAAAATATAAATTGTGTGTTCTTATCATTGATCGTTATTATTTTTAGGTCCTAATTTTATGGCTGAAGCATATTGCCATAGATTTTATTTTCATTGTTTCCAATATTTTGATTTTAATTCTTATTCTTAATTTGGTGACATTTGTCTCCTTTGCTATCTCACCCTAGCACTCTGATATGTTCAGTTTCCCTTACAAGTGAATGTTGAAATTCCCAGAAGCTGGGTTATGGGTGTTTACATTCTTTGTTCTGTCATTTTTCATATACTTGAAAATTTCCATCAAAGTTAAAAAACATACACAGATTTTTTTTTTAAAGATTTTATTTATTTATTTATTTGACAGATATACAGCGAGAGAGGGAACACAAGCAGGGGGAGTGGGAGAGGGAGAAGCAGGCTTCCCGACGAGCAGGGAGCCCAATGTGGGGCTCGATCCCAGGACCCTGGGATCACGACCTGAGCCGAAGGCAGACGCTTAACGACTGAGCCACCCAGGCGCCCCAAAACATACACAGATTTTTTTTTATTTTTTATTTTTTTAAAGATTTTATTTATTTATTTGACAGAGAGAGACACAGCAGGAGAGGGAACACAAGCAGGGGGAGTGGGAGAGGGAGAAGCAGGCTTCCCGCTGAGCAGGGAGCCCAACGCGGGGCTCGATCCCAGGACCCTGGGAGCATGACCTGAGCCGAAGGCAGACGCTTAACAACTGAGCCACCCAGGCACCCCTACACATATGCTTATAAAGCATATGGATATAGACAGATTACATCCAGATAATTTGAATTATCATAATACATTACAATGGAGAAATAATTAATACTTTTCATAGTTCTTGGAGCAATTATTCAATTTTAGATGTGTTCACTTCAGTTGAATAAAACTTTTAGAACCTACTAGATATCTGGTGGAGCTGGACTACAGTAAGGAATACAGAAATGACTGGCACTCCCAAATCACGTTAAAGGATTTTTACAGTTGAACAGTAAGGAACAGTTATCTCTGGGAGGATTAGGACTAGATTTCTCAGTGGCATTGAGATAGGCAGTGAAGAGTCAATAGGAATTAAGGCATAACATGCACAGCTAACATGCACGTGGGAAAACATTGAAAAAGCTACCTTAGTGTAGAATTTGGTATCACCAATTTTGGCTTTGGTGGAACAGCAGTAAATAAGCTGAAAATTGAGTGAATTTTTGGCCGTGTTCTGTTGAACACAAAGTTTCCAGCAGAAGCTGTTATAATTCCACCTTCCATTTAGACGTGGGATAGCTCAAATTGAGAGAGGAAAATCAGGAGCAAGCCTGCAGCAAACTAGCCAGTAGTGTAACTCTTGTAATAATCCATTTGCAAGTGGCAGGGACTTCACTTTGAGCAGTGGCAACAGAAAGGAGAATAAGGATTAAGTGTAAGAGAGACAATATGGAGCTGATCTTCATTGTACACGTAGATGAATTGGACCTGAATGGGAGACAGGACTCCAGGCTTCTGACTGTGAGAATGATATTACAGTCAGAAATAAGGAGTTGAGTCAAAAGAGAAGCTAGTTTTAGAGGGAAGATGTTCATCTGATGTTGATGCTGAGGATAGTGTTGAACAAAATAAAGTAGTCTAATCCCATAATGCTTTGAGTTTTGTGGAAGGGGAAAAGAAAAGAGGCAACTAACTTAGTAAACAAGCTGATTTGAGAGTGATAGGTGATACGAAGAAATCCAATAGAATGATGTGTTCTTGAAGACACGCATCAAGAGATTGAGATTGGGTGATAGAGAATCTCTTTGTGCAGGAGACATCTTGAGCTGAAACCTAAATGGCAAGAACGAGAGAGATCTTTTCTAGAGGAATGAAGAGCTTGTACAAATGCCCTAGGGTAGGCCTGATTTGGGTGTGTTCAAAGATACAAATACCAGTCTGTCTGTCTTGAGAATGGTGAAAAGGACATGAGGACATGAGGGTAGGAAATGAAACATAGAGGCCAGCAGCAATCAGATCAAGTGGGTCCTCACTGGCCTTGGTAAAGAATCCGATTTCATTGTTGGTCAATGCAAAGGCATCAAAGGATTTGAAGAAGCAAGGGGGTGGAGCAGAAGATGGTGTGTGTGACATGATCTGATAATTGAAGCCAGTGTTGTGGATGAGATGCCCAAGGGAGAGACTAAAAGAGAGAACCTTGGTAAGAATCTGACTGTACTCGAACAGCAGAGAACAAAGAGAAAGGTCAAAGAAGTAGGATGGGAAGCAGTCTAGTGCTAATGCACAGTTCCCAAGAGAGGAAAAAGTTTCAAAAAGGAGGGAGTGGTGTAATGAAGTCAAGCGTCAAATGAGGCCAGAAGGTTGAGGGGGCACAGTCTTTAGATGTATCATACAATTTTCCACACACAAAATGTCTCAGATTCAACTTTGATTATTTAGTGAGGGAATATATTTAGTCCAAGGCTGTACACCTCATGATATAGGACAATAATACTTGCATAGGAGATAGATATAATTTTATAATGGGGAGACGGGATCTGTACTTATAAATGCTGAAGGACTGCCATATATATTTCTGTTATATTTTGTGTAAGGATTTCTTCTCATTATTTCTGTTGATGGAGTGATTCCTACATACTTCTATCTTCTCATATAGGAACTTCTTTAGGAACAATAATCCAAATGGAAAGGAAAACAACAAAAGGAAACCCTGAAGTCCTTCCCAGGCACTGGACTAGGTATCGATTATGCAGAAATGAATTAAGATAAGCACCATTCCTAAAGCTCTGAACTTGTCTTCTAGTGGGGAAGAAATAATGAACAAGAAGAGTAGAGAGCAGTGGGAGATGATATCAGGGGCTGAGGTCCAGGATTTGGAGGTGAGGGGCCCTTCAGAAGAAGGGATGTCTGATATCTGAAGAATGAATAAGAGTTATGAAACAGGGTGATGATATTGTGGGTAGTGTAATGGCCGGTTTGATCTGACCCTGGTAGGGCTGCGGTCCCTGGTAATTCAAACACTTATCTAGGTGTTGCATGCTCGCTCTTTCTCCCTCCTTCCCTCCATCTCTCCCTCATTTCTCCCTCCCTCCCTCTCCCTCTCTTTTCTTTTCTCTTTTCTTTCTTTCTTTCTTTCTTTCTTTCTTTCTTTCTTTCTTTCTTTCTTTCTTTCTTTCTTT